>NC_045543.1:121705268-121942132 GCF_009769535.1 Thamnophis elegans | reverse complement strand
TAAAACCAGTTTCTGCAGTTATATTGGATGAAGAATTAGAGGTAAACTGCAATAATAGTTATTCGTAGTTATAGAAATCATCTTTTTTTAAATGTAAGTCAGTTAATCACTAGATCTTGAAGCTGGATTTGGATTGAATAAAAACATAATTGTAAAAAACAATTATTTAGCAGAAAACAAGAGCACCCTGAATCTGTAAAACAAAACTAATCAGTTTATTACAATCTTTTAAGAGCCATCAAATCCTTAACCATTTCACAACGTATCTACTTACCATATATTCCACCATATAAGGCGACTGGGCATATAATGACCTCCTAAAACTAGTCTTATACTAGGCAAGGTGAGATGAACTATGGGAGATGAACAGCGCCGTCTGCGCTGTAAATATGTAAAGAGTTTTATCTCTTTTTGTACCTTGTATTTTGTAAATCTTGCCTTTTTTTTATAACTTTCAATTAGGGGGAAAAAAAAAAGAATCAGGTCACCCCCTGAAGAGGAAAATATGTAAACACAACAACGGAAAGGGGGGGGGAGGAGTAGAAGGAAAGATAGGAAGGAGGGAGAAAGGAGAGGAAAAGGAGAGAGGGAAAAGCAGAGGAAATTGGAGGGAATGCAAGGGTAGGAGAGAGGGAGGAAAGGGAGAAGAGGGGAAGAGCAGGGAGGAAGGGGAAGGAGAAGGGAAAGGAGGAGGAAAGGAAAGGAAGAGGAGGAAGAGAGAGGAAGAAGGAGGAGGAAGAAAGGAGGGAAGGAAGGAGGAAGGAGGAGAGAGGAGAGAAGAAAGGAGGGAAAGGAAGGAGGAAAGGAAGGAGGGAAGGAAAGAGGGAGGGAAGCAAGGAGGGAAGGAAGGAGGAAGGAAGGAGAGAAGGAGAGAAGAAAGGAGGAGGAAGGAGAGGAGAGAAGAAAGGAGGGAAGGAAGAGGGAAGGAAGGAGGGAAGGAAGGAGAGAAGAAAGGAGGGAAGGAAGGAGGGAAGGAAGGAGGAAGGAAGGAGAGAAGAAAGGAGGGAAGGAAGGAGGGAAGGAAGGAGGGAATGAATGAGGGAAGGAGAGAAGGAGAGAAGAAAGGAGGGAAGGAAAGGGAAGGAAGGAGGGAAGGAAGGAGAGAAGGAGGAAGAAAGAGGAGGAAGGAGGGAAGGAAGGAAGGAAGGAAGAAGAAGTAGGATTGTTGTAAAATAAGATGGGTTTATGGGATGGTAAGAAAGCAATCTCAATTATATTGTCAATTGTAGGGGAGAAAAATTGTTATAAATACATATTATTAACAACAGTTATGAGATTATATAATTGAGAATGTATATATGAGAAATAAATTATTATTTTTTTTAAAAAGACGACCTCCTACTTTCAGGTGTCTGCAAGCCGACTGAAGGCCTCCGCACTGCCGGGCTTTTGTAGTTTGAGACCAGCGCTTTCCTCTTCCAGACCTCTAGCCAGACCTTATTAAGCCATCCCAGCGCTCATCCATCCATGTGCCCAGGTGAGGACCGCCGAGGTTATCGATTGAAAGGCCGGAGTCTGCACTGGTGGCGGCGTTGATTTTTCTTTTCTTTTGGTTTTTTGGTATACCCAGTGTATAAGACGACCCCCGATTTTTGAAGTAATGTTTTGGGGTTAAAAAGTCATTATACCAGAAAATACAGTACTTGAGAGAAGCAGAATCCACATGAATATACTACTGCAACATCCATGTTTCATAGTGGTGAATCTTTATGGTGGAATGCTTTTTCTATCTAAACTATCTAAAACATATTTTTAAAATCATATAGAAAGCCATGGATGGAGGGGGGGGGAGAAGTGGTATTCGCCCGAACTGGTAATGGAAATTGCGGGTGGGCCTGGCGCCCACCTGCCTGGCTATGCTGTCCTATTTAGTCACATTTTCAAGCCATGTGCGCTCACATTTGTGAACTGGTAGGGAAAGTACTGTAAATGAATGCCATCCCTGGAGGAGGCTCTTAAAAGTAGATGTGATGTGGCTGGGAATAAGACAGCAAATGTGCCTGGTAACATTTAAAAAATGTTACACCTTTAAATTCTTGAAATGTGTTATCAAGGAATATTCATCAGCTCTCCTCCTTATATTACTTATTTCATTTCAGATAAAATAAAACATTTTCTATGTCTTCATGAACTAGAAAATGTTTAGAAAAAGTACATCAGTCGATTTAGAGCAATTTAAAAAAAAAATTAAGCCATATTCAAAATTGCAGCTGGCTTTACCCATATAAAATATGAATAGTTGTAAAAAGGAAAAGAAGATATGGTACAAAAACAATTCTTTATCATTATATTTGAATCCTTAGATAACTTTCTATGGGATTCATGTATTCGTGCTAATTTTGAACATCAAATATCTTTGCTGAATTATTCTTGATGCTGATCTGCTTTTTAACAACATTTTCCTTTAAAAGAAAAGGAACTGCAATTAAAGGAACTGAAGAGACGTGGTCTGAATATGTGACATGAAAATAAGTGGGTGCATTTTTACATAGAGTTACTTCCTCTCCAACCCCTTTTATTGCATTGTATGTTTCTATCTATAGAAACGTTTATTTATTCATGTAAAATTCTATTGTTAGAGTATAATTCATGACTGTCATCGTCATCATCATTGTCATGATAAACATCTAATTTATAGCCAATCTTTCTGCTCAATAAGCATCAATATATCTATAACTATAAATAGAAGAGAATTGTATAGATCAGGCTTGAACTATAAAGTCCTTGATGCTCTCTGAGCTTGCATTCATTTTGCCACATGAATAGGTAACATCATCAATACACACAGCTATAACATCAAGGCAATTAAAACCAGTTTAACAACTAAAGTTTGGTGAAAAGATGCAGATCTGTCATTTTGCTAAATATTGGAACAATAGTCGCAAAATAAAGGCTTCCTAGGGAGAGTACTCCATAACCTGTGAATCAGATTTAAGCAAGGGCCCTATCCAACAAGATGCAGTTTAGTGGTGAGAAAAATAATATCTTGCACATACTGTAGGTGAGAAAAACCAAATGCAGCTATAGAGTAGGCAATTCCAGATGCAACAGTAGTGCTTGTGACAGGGATCTTGGTATCCTAATGGACCAACACTTAAGTACAAGCCAGCAGTGTGTTGCAGCTACCCAAAAAAGCCAACACAGTCCTAGGCTGCATCAACAGAAGTATGTTTAGCCTAACAATTAGAAGAATTAGGGGTTCTTCTAATATTTGAAGGGCTGTCAGAGGGAAGAAGGGGTTGATTTATTCTCCATGGGACAGGAGGGCAGACCAAGAGGCAATGGGTGGAAGCCTGTCAGATGGAAATTCAATCTGGAACAATTCTTCCATCAGCTCGCTGGGACCTGTGGGTGCTCCATCGCTGGAAGTTTTGAAGAAAAGTGTCGGGTCTGCCACATTTAATGCTGTTGGAAACTGGGAGAGGGGACGGTATGGAGTTTTGGAGGGGTAGTCAAAATAACATTCCTTTCTCAGAGAGTCAAGGACATCTTGCCCTGCACATTGAATGGTGTGACTGGGAAGCATCTCCAGTTGGGACGGTGCCTGATTGGACCATGTGACGGACATGTGGGCAGGGACTTGAATTTTGATTTGGGTGGGGAAAACCTAGAAGCTTTCATATTAGGGTTTTCCCAGATGTGCCAATATGTTATCTCTAATAAAATGAAACTTTGAAAAAACTCACGCCTCGGATTCTTCTTTTGTTAGGGATGTTACTTGGAACCCTGACAAAAAGATTGGGTAACCAGTGGTGTAATTCAGCCAGTTTTATCCAGTTCGGGCGAACCAGTAGCAGTGGCGGTGGGAGGCTCCGCCCACCTGCCCAGCTCTGTGCATGTGTGGAAGGTCCTGTGCATGTTCACAGGTGGCCTGTGCGCTCACATTTGTGAACTGGTGGCAAAGGTAAGTTGATTTCACTCCTGTGAGTAACCATTTGTCCAAGTTGATATAAAGACTCCTGCTTTGGGCAGGGAGTTGGATTAGAGGACCTCCAAGGTCCCTTTCAGCCTGTGATACTATGATTCGTACCTTTGGTAGGGAAAGAGAATATAACAGGCTTAAATTTGTCATCTTACTGTATTTGCTCTTGCTTTTTAACTCTTTACTTCCTGCTTTACTTATTATCTTCAACTCTGAGAGTTATGCCGGCACCCCTTTAAGTGTGTGGAATCTTCTTTATAGGAACCTGAAATATACCAGTCAGAACCAAATGTGAAATGTTGGTTTATAGGGAGGAAGGAGACTGAAAGGTAGAGGGAAGAGAAGGACTGTCTCTCCCACTCATGCAGCTGAGAAAATTGTTTTGCAAACAAAGCTCTTTCAAAAACAAAAAAACAAAGAAGCCTTTTGGCTGCTCCTCCTGAGAAATAATAGAGGCTCAGAAATGCCTGTAAAGCTAAGTGCAAATCATTCAGATGTACCAGGAGATGTGGAATTGCCTTCTGCCAGCTTCAACCAGAACATATGGTGTGAGCTCTACCCACACTATCTCAAAAAGAAAATAGCATAACAATAAAATCTGTGTAAGAAGGCAACCCAAATTTCATGCCTAGAAAAGCCAACATCTGTGAGCTGTATAAATTATGCAAATTCATGCATTTTCTCATTTGCATCATTGCTAGTCATGGGGAGAGCCACTGACCACTACAGCTCATGATAATATTCTGTGCATCCAAGAGATCTAGCAGTGCTCATACGATATGAAGTTTTGGTGCTATGTTTATTCAGCCCAGTTGACTGTCCTGTTTTGAGACATTTTGGTTGAAATTAAAATCATCAGAGATATGATTTCAGGGAAGTTCCACAGATTGGATAATACGCTAACCCCTAAACTGACTAAGAACGAAGTTTCAAATTACTTTCAGTCCAGCAAAGATGATAGTGGGAAATAAAACCATTGAATTTACCCAATCTTTGAACAGTTTTATTGAATAACTTTTAGTTCTCTCCCAATAGCCTCCATTTTTAACTTAGACATTCTGGAGGTTTTTCAAATCTAGCACGAAGGCTTCTCTGTCAACTTTGTCCACTTAACTAGTTCATGATTCCACCTAGGACCGTGATGGTGAACCTATGGCGGTGTCAAAGGTGGCACGCAGAGCCATTTGTTAGGGCACACGAGGCTTTGCCCTGTCAGCTCCAGTGCACATGCGTGTGCTGGCCAGCTGACTTTGGACTTTTTTCCAGACTTTTTTCACCCTCCAGAGGCTTGCCTGAAGCCTCCAGAGTGTGAAAAATAACCCAATGTGCAAACTGGAAGTTCAGGAACGGCATTCCAGTTTGTCCTTAGGACCATTTTTTGCCCTCCGGAGCCTTCAGGAGTCTTCCCTGAAGCCTCCGGAGGGTGAAAAATGGCCCTATGGGCAAACCGGAACTCCGTCCCCAAACTTCAGGGTTGCCCGTAGGGCCCTTTTTGCCCTCCGAGGGTTTCAGGAAAGCCTTCTGAAGCCTCCGGAGGACTTCCAAGGGTACGGGTAGCAAGAAAGCCCTGGAGCTGGAGAGGAGAGCAAAAAACAGGTCCATTGTGAGGCAAAAGCAGGGGGAGAGGTGTGCGCACATGCACGCATGGGGGGTCATGCACATGTTATTATGGGTGTGGATATGCCCATGCACAATCCCCCTGCAATTTCCCCGCTTTTGGCACGCGATTAGCCATCCCTGACCTAGGAGGTTGTAAATTATTCTGGTTTCTGCATTTATGTATGGCTGGGTTTTCTTGCAAACTCACCTCTAGCCATTAATGAATAAAACACTCTGCATTTCTCATGAGTAACCAGGTAGACGGAAGCAATGACCTGTCAACATCTACCGAGTTAAGCTTGGCAATCCAAACTGAGTCTTGAATCCAGATTCTCATGATGCCAAATGCAGACCTCCAGTTAAGTTTGTTAGCATGGCAAAAGTTAGTTTGGCTCCCTGCTGTGGAATGCAGAATCTGAAAAGTTGTCAGGGGCCTGTCAAGCCACAACATATGGCTAGCTATAAATCTCTTTGCTGGACTGCTTGGAGGCAGAACACTGATGTCAGCTTCCCATCCAGCATGTTGTCCATGATGTCATTGACAGTATGGAAAGTATCATAAGGGGGGGGCATGCTGTCCCCCCATCCTGCCTTCTCAGTGCTAAGGACTTAGCAGATGAGAGCAGTTGCTGTAAGAAGTCACAATGGTGACAAAATGATATGTATGCTATGACAACATTCAAATGATGCAACACAGCACTTACATACTTGCATCAGGCATCATGATGGAAGTCACGCCATTTGGGGATTATATCATTGTTTCCTTTCCTTGCTACAAATTCCTGTGGATGGTGAAGCTATGAGAGTTGCTTCTCCACTCTCTTCTCTCATCCAGGACTCTTTCAGCATTTAGAGAAAAGGAAGCAAATTATGAAAGGTCTCATGCAAGTTTTCTGTAAGCACCGATTGCACCTACAAGTATCTATATTTAAAAATGTTACAATTTCTTTAATCCCCAATTTTACTGTTTTAATGGCTGCTTCTCTTGTTTGCTTGTTTGTTTTGTTCATTCGTTCACCTCTTCATTCATTTTCTACGGAGCATATGCTTTTGTGTTTTAGCCATCTGAATTATTCATTGACATAGAAAATGTTTTATATGTCACTTTCTTTTGGCTTCTTTTATGCTAAATTTTGTCTTATCTGTTGTCAGGTGTGGTCAGGCAATGTGGTATAATGGTTCTGGGAAATGAGAGAATCAGGTTCAAAACTACCCTCAACCATGGCAACTTTGGGTAAGAAACTCAACTTACCACACAGCATTGTGGTGAGAATAAAACCGAAGCTGAAAGGGTTAGAGAGGACATTACATACTCCTGGAAGAAAAGTGAGGAAGAAATCTAATAAAAAATAAATAATGGTTTTTAAAAAAATAAAAGATACATAATATTTCCACAAATAATCAAAGATAGAGTGACATAGATCATGTACTATGTGATAAGAAAACCATGATTTTGAGTAGGATATTATTCTTTTTGCTGAATAAGAAGGAATGAATAGTAGATATATTTGCAAATTAGAATTAAAGACATACAGTACTTGTTTCCCCAGTTATTTGCCTTATTTTCCAGATTGCCTATAACATATACTCTATTTTTATTTTAATCTTTTATCAGTATGTTTTTATTTTATTATTTTGCATAAGTGATTACTTCATAATAAACTGCTTTGTGATTTGGGGAAATGAAAATATGCTGTACATACATAAAATTAATGTTTAGTCAGCCTCTAAGACCTTTTTTCAGCATTGGTATTTGAGGTGTCACCTTTCACTCTATATACTTGTCTGAGTTTAAAAGCTGTAAATCTGAGCATATGATCTGCCAAGGAGTTCATTTCTATGATCCACCAGTCGAAGGTCCCTTCCAACTTTGTTATTCTGTATTCTGTGGAATTATACATTTTGTGGAAAAGTAGAAGGAGGCCTATTCAGTTGGGTTCCTCAGATTAGGAAAAGCTTCTTTGGGCTGAGGAGCAGGTAAATTTTAAAACTGCCTTTATTTCCATTGTCCCATTGTGTTTTTTTAAAAAAGATTTCTATCCTGTCTTTTTTACCTTTATACAATTTAAGATGGCAAACATACCAATACTTCCTCCTCCTATTTTCCTACAACAACTCTTGTCTCTAGTCAATGGACTTTCTAGACTAAATAGACTAGGCTAAGCTAGGCGGGGCTAGGCTAAAACAGAACAGAACAGAATATCAGACTTGGAAGGGATCTTCGAGGTCTTCTAGTCCAACCCCCTGCTCAGGCAGGAAACCCTAAATAATTTCAGACAAATGGTTCTAATCTCTTCTTAAAAACCTGTTGGAGAATTCATATCTTCTGGAGGCAAGTTGTTCCACTGGTTAATTACCGGTATTATATGAAGGTTTGATTTTTTTTAAAATTGAAGTTTGATCTTGTCAAATTGGGCAGTCTCTGATTCATTCTAATTGAATTAGGAGTTCTGCATTGCTGAATGAATACCCACACCAAATCTCGGGATCAGTACAATCAAGTAAAAAGTGTTTCTCAATCCTGTGGGAGACTTTAAAATGGGGGGGACTTCAACTCTCAGAATTCTGGAAGTTGAAGTCCCCCCCCATCTTAAATTCTTCAAGGTTGAGAACATTACAAGTACAACATTATGTTTAAGACTGAACTGATAAAGATGCGCTGGAAAGAAAAAAACTTCAGACACTGTAAACGTCTTACTTACTTCTGTATTTGGAGGCAGTCCACTTTAAAGACAAGAAGCAATAGAAGGGAAATCAGAGACTTGTTGCTCTATCAAATGGTATAAACCAGGACCCTTGGTGAAATTTGCCCATGAGAGTGAGAGGTATTCTCTTTCTATTAATATGATGCACTCTATATGTGTTTAAGATATACAATACAATATAAGATATGTATATCTAGATATACCTGTTTTCTCTTCTGGGACGGATTGGTAAGAGCACCTCTAGAATAAGATACAAAGACATGAAAGCAGAAATAACTTTGAAGTTAGCATAGAAAAAGCTTTTCAGAGCATGCTGCTTGTGTAGTATCTATGTGTGGAGCCAATTTTGTTTTCTATTCAGACGCTCCCGCCCTTCCCTACTAAATTTAACACATTTTGTGAAACTTGTTGTGGTTGTCTTAAATATGCACCTGGCCATTGCTAAAAAAATCCTCTCTATTTGGCATTCTGGGAAATTAACACTCAATGTTCTCCTTAATTTCTAAGCAGCATTTATTATTTGCTTGTGAATTGATACGCCACATTGCCTCTTGCAACAACAGCTACATTATGCTTCCTTGCACAAAACCAGCTGTCAGCTTAGATTCCTTAATCCTGTCAGGTTCCAACTTGGCCAACCGACAGTCATTATCTGTAGGGAAACCATCTGGAAACAAAGCAATGTCTCTGGGTAAATGACACACCATAAAAAAAAGTCAGTTGGGGCATGTAATAAGAGGGAAAATTTTGCCCATTACAGTTTCCTGTTATTTCTCAAAGTAAAATTAACATTAAGATATGATTATGACTGCTCATTTATATTCAGTCTGTGTCCTATCTTACATCCTGCATAGGTATACTTTGCATTTCATATTGCTATTACAGTAAGATCTTATCTTATGGTGGCCAGGAAAGCTAACAGTAATAAAAACAAGGTATAGCATAAAACAGTCATATAGAATAATATGAAATAGCTAGGCAAACTACTATATTTTTGGAGCATAAGACGCATCCTTTTCCCTCAAAAAAAGAGGGTGAAAAGCTGGATGCGTCTTATACACTGAATACAGCATTTGTTTGGCCTCCTGAAACCATGCCCCCTTTGCAAAAATGGCCATTTTTTGCTCGTTTTTGCGCCCCCCCCCTCAGCCCCCAGAAGCACTTTATAAGCCTCCAAAGGCTATGCATGCCCTTTTTTTTTGACAAACAACAGGCCATTTGGGGAGGTCTGCAGAGTGCAAAAACTTTTTTTAAAATTTGCCTCTTCAAAAGCTTGGTGTGTCTTATACTCCGGTGCGTCTCTGAAAAATACGGTAATAAAAATATCTGTTAAGAATAAAAACTCCAAGACTCTACCAATAGAGGAGGCGTTGGGTTACCAAACTGGGAATTATGCTACAAAGCAGCTGCCCTTACTTAAAATAATGGATAACATAGACGATTATTACAATTGGAGGACATGATTTGCAACTGGGGTGGCATGCCTTCCTATGGTATGGAAAAAATAAAATACACAAATATTTCAAGGACATTTTATTAAAACGCTTTGTTTTCAGTATGGGCAAAAATCCAGGGGAAACACTATTTGAAAATACCAGGACTGACTCTCCGTGATTGATATACCCAAATGCGATGGATATGGCAAAATTGCAAGATATAAAGACATTTTGAATGAGAAGTGGCAACTGAAAACAGGAATGAATAGACAAGGGAGAGACTTAACATGGTGGCCATATGTACAAATACAATCTAGATATCCAAATGATGCTAAAATATATGGTTTTTATAAAGAACCAACAGAAGTGAATCAAATTTTAATAGGATCGGAGGAGAAGCTAATTAAAATTTTCTATAATTAGTTATTGAGTATTAGAATGGAAGAAGAGTAACCATGATAGCGTGGGCCAAAAACTTTGGGCACTCTATAGAATTGGATACATGACAAAAATTGTGGATAAAACCTGTAAATTAACAATGTCCCCTACATATAAAGAAAATTTATATAAAATGCTTTATAGATGGCACTTCCCTCCAGCAAGATTAGCCAAGATGTTTAAGATATGTCTGCCAAGTGTTGGAAGTGCAACCAGATCCCGGGTTCATACTACCACATATGGTGGATGTGTCCAAAAGCAAAAGAATATTGGCCAAAAATACATACCTGGATAGAAAAAATTATAAAGGGACATATAGTTCTAAAACCAGAAATATTTCTGTTGGGTATTATGCCAAAAAAAATACAGTAAAAGGAATGTGTCTTTAACAGTACATGTGTTAATAGCGGCCAGAATTGTGTTTACATAACATTGGAGGGTGAGGAGATCCCTACAGAAGAGAGTATAATACAAAAAAATCTTAGAATGTGCAGAAATGAGTAGATTAATTCTTGAAATTAAAGAAAAGGAAGACACTGAATATTTTGAGATATGGGACTTGTTCTATCAATGGTTAAATAAGAGAAACAGAAGTTAGAACTTTTAAAACTATAAGAGAAAGATTAATTTATCATTATGGTTGATTCTGTAAGCTATTATTAATTCTAATTAGTATTATAATTACTATGTATTAATATACGAAGGAAAGTACTGTTACCATAAGTGTTGCTAGAGAATATCATCACTATCATGATGTGAAGTATTGTTTAAAGGAATTGTAACCGACAATACACTGTCTATATAAATATTGAATTGTTGCTCTTTCTATTTATAACAACAATAACACCACACACTACAAATAAAATAAAAACTCCAATAAGTATACGATACAAAAAACCCCTCATAACACAAATTTTATTTTATAAAATGTAAAATGCAGGCATCTAAAACTTAGATATTTAGCATGTAGCAGTCTATACAATAGGCAATTTAAATCAAAAACTACACTTGGCTTCTGAACAGCTAGGTGAGGGCACATCCCCCAATAGTGAGAGTGCCATGAAACAAAAATCCTTCATTTTATTTTAAAAATAAACATTAAATTAAATATGCTTTTTATCATCATTTCCAATGCATTTTTTCCCCTACCATATTAAAAATCACAATTTTTTAGAGGAATGTAGAGCTAGACGGAAGCCTTTGAAAGAAGACAAGGGTTGGTACCCTGCTGTTTTAAAGGAAATTAGTTGATTCCCGAAGGATATTTGCAAAAAGCTAGCAAACATTTGACTCCGGATAGAGCCAGGATGAGGTAAAAACATTTCATTGTCTGAACAGTTGTTTCCAAGAAGGCAGTTCTAGCTTCAGTCCCACTCAACTTGTCAGCAGGTGATCAGACTGGCTGAAATTTCAGACAATTGTGTCCCGTCAGAGTAGAGCAGTGATGGTTAACCTTTTGCCATTGTGTATCAAAAAGCTGTGGGAGCATGGGGGGTTGTGCGCATAATTCTATGCATCCACCCCCGCACATGCACATGTGAAACCCCCCCCACCGCTTTTGGCATGCAATGGCACAGTGGACCCATTTTTTGCCTACCCAGGCTCCAGACCCTTCTAGGAGCCTAGGGAGGGCGAAAATGGCCTTCCCCACACCCCTGGAGGCCCACCGGAGGCCAAAATGGCCCATTTCCCGACTTCCAGTTGGACCGGAAGGCCCATTTTTTCACTCTCTCCAGGCTCCAGAGGCTACTAGGAGCCTGGGGAGGCAAAAATGGCCTCCCCCTGAGGCCCTCTAGAGCAGTGGTCCCCAACTCCCGGTCGTGGACCGGTGCCGGGCCGTGGAGTACCTGGCACCGGGCCGCGCAGCGGCCGGGGGCCATGATCGCTGCAGCGGCCGGGGGCCATGATCGCTGCAGCGGCCGGGGGCCATGATCGCTGCAGCGGCCGGGGGACATGATCGCTGCAGCGCAAAGGCTCCTGGGCCGTGCGCAAAAGCTCCTGGGCCGTGCGCAAAGGCTCCAGGAAGAGAGCCCCGCGCTGGTACGCACGTGATATATAAACAATCAATGTGTCATCGCGAACAACGCCCCCCCCACCCCTGCGCGCGCTCAGCGGGCCACGGTAAAATTATCAAAGGCTGACTGGTCCGCGGCGATAAAAAGGTTGGGGACCACTGCTCTAGAGGGTGGAAATAGTCCGTTTGCTGACATCTGGTTCACCAGAAGGTCCATGTTTGTTCTTCCCAGGCTCCAGAGCTTTTCTAGGAGCCTGGGGAAGGCAAAACGGCCTCCCCCACCGCGGCCGAAAACAGACTGTTTCCTGACTTCTGGTAGGCCCAGAAGGCTCAAAATCAGCTGGCAAGCATGCACATGCGTGCTGGAGCTGACCTCGCGTGCCCACCAATATGGGTCAGCATGCCACCTGTGTGCCATAGGTTCGCCATCACAGGAGTAGAGCATGATGTGCTCAATATTGGATGTGGGGAGAAATTGAAGAAATTATTCAGTTTTAACCAGCAATCACTTTGTATTACTGTATGGAGTAGGAAATGAAAGAAGCCAAAACAAATAACTAGAAAGAGATTTAATAAGAAGAATTTGGAGCAATCAATTCAAATCAGTTGTGTGTATGTTTTATGTAACAAAACATCCTTGGGAAGCCAGGATTAAGAAGTTCCATATTCAGAAGCATCAACGCAAATGGTGCTGCTTTTTCCTTATACAGTAAATATGGGAACTGTGGCTCTATGGGCCAATTCTGCTCAGAGAATATGATAATAACCACACAAAATCAGAATTCCAATATTTGCTGTCTGGGAAGTGCAGCCAAGTTGATGAGAGAGATAGAAACACTATCCCTGTTAGCAATAGCAATAGCAATAGCAGTTAGACTTATATACCGCTTCATAGGGCTTTCAGCCCTCTCTAAGTGGTTTACAGAGTCAGCATATCACCCCCAACAACAATCCGGGTCCTCATTTTACCCACCTCAGAAGGATGGAAGGCTGAGTCAACCCTGAGCCAGGGAGATTTGAACTGCCGAACTGCCGAACTGCAGTCAGCTGAAGTAGCCTGCAGTGCTGCATTTAACCACTGCGCCACCTCGGCTCTCTGTTCTTGGGCAATGACAAAATCTGCCTGCCATTGAAACACACATCTTTGTTTTTGTTGTTTCACTGAGAATTCTTAGAATTTGATGGGAAATTGCTGCCGTTGCTTTTAAAAAAGAATAGAGTGAATTTTCAGGCAGCACCAAAGCTATTCTGCAAACACACATTTATTTATAAAATACTATATACAAGACATCTTTCAGCTCCAAAAAGGTTATTAAAGGGGCTTTCCGTTTAAGACTAAAACACTTAAAAATAACAGATTAAGGACAATAAAGATATTTTAAAACAGAGCAGAATTACTTACACCTAAATTGGAACAAAGGAGGCTTTTAAAGGTTTGAGCATTCTACTTAAAACTGAAAAAAGTTGGAACTGATTTAATTTTCCAGTGGGATGAATTCTCAGGTAATTTTGTAGGATTATACTACAAAATTATACTACAAAAAAAGGAGAGAAATATTTACAAGCATTGTCAAAATAGTTTTGCCATACAAACTGTACAAATTGTCTCCTTGTAATCATTTCTGAATACACAGACACATGAAGAGCTTTGGTAACTATTTAAAAGAAGTCCTAATGGACAGAGGTAAATAGTGTGGTATACAGTAATGTTTGGACAAAACGTAAAGTGCAAAAGGTACTAAATTTATTTGATGAATGAATTATCCTCCGGTACAAACTGTCACCCAGTAACTGGATGCATATTTGGAGAGGACATTGTAATTTCTTTTATTTACTTTTTAAAATTTATATCTTACCTTTTGTTCGTAAGGCATTGTAAACTACCCAAGCTAGAAAAAGCACATAAAGATTAGCAACGTAGACATATACTACATATATTTAGGCTCATGTCTTATTGAATACTTGCTTGCCACAAGTATTCTTCCAAGAATCTTTTCAGAAATGTTGTCCTAGGTTTTTCTGATCCCATGATCCTCTGTTCAGTTCCGGGGGTGAGATAGGGGGTGGGGGTTGTTGCCAAAAGAATTTAAAAATGTACAAGTAGAGAAGTTAAATATTTCAGGCAAGAATTCCTGAATATGTTTCCAGTCTCTTGCCCCTGCAGAGCCAAACTAGATACGTATTTCTTTGAAAGTGCTGGGCTCAGGCAAAATGGCCAATTGCTCAGTTCTATTTATGGAGCATGGCTACTGTTTTGCAATCCAATTGTGTTTGGGGAAGCAGTATTATTATGCACATAGGAAAGAAAACCTCTGTGGTTTGTGTTGCTCAACAAGGACCATCAGATGGTTCTGTTGTGAAATCTTCAAAATTAAATTCCGCACAAGACTTCCCCTATGATCTTGAACGCCTAAGAACATCAGCACCATTAATGTTGTAGAACAAGAGTTCCTGAGGTAGAATCTCTTTAAAGCCAGGCCTAACCCTGCTAAAGTGGCAGTTCCAAGTTTTTCATTTCTGTCAGTATTTATACTATTGCTAAAAGCCTTTGCAGACAGTTTTGTGAGTCAAACATGCAAAAAGAATTAGTCTACAGGGGTGGCCTACAGAAATGCCACCATTTACATTCAAAGATAATGTATTACATGAAGATGCTGGTAATTGTGTGCAGAATAATATCATACTGTATCAACCAGCGGTGGGTTTTACATTTTGTTACCACTAATTCGCCGTGCATGCGCCTGGCCTTTCACGCATGTGTTTCGTTGCACTCATACCTTCCATGCTTACACCCAGCCTCAAAAACATCCCTAAATACAATGGCATAAAGCCAGGGTGGGTGGGCAGGCCTGCCTGTGATTTCCGCTACCAGTTTGGGCGAACTGGTCCCAACCGACTGAATACCACCTCTGGTATCAACTAAGAAGTATGCGAAAGAGGTATTGCACTGATAGCATTACTTCCTTTCCTCTCCCTAGGCCTCAGGATTTTCTAACAATGACCACTGTCATCACTGTTGCTCCTAGCCTTTCTTAGTCTGAGACTGCAGTTTCCTACTCACCAATCCATAGATCTAGGCCATGGAAACTGGGGAAGTGACCTGTAGAGCTGGTTTACTACTGCATTTAAAGGGGATTGCATTTTATATTAGCTGACTTGACAAGTTTTGCCTTTCCAATGATACTGAGAGGCAGTTGAGTGAACTTTGCCTTATCAACACATGGCATAGAAAAGATGAGCAGCTGAAGTGTTATTGTTCCCAGAGAAGAGGAGAAAGAACTGGGGAATAGGACTTTTTTTAAAAAAAAAATTCTAAACTAACCATATGTCCTTTATTATAATATATGAGGGTGGGAAGAGTTGCATATTGCAACAACATCACAAAAGAAAAAAATCAACAAACACTGCTTGCATTTCCTAACATTCCATAGATATCAAAAAGAGTTCAAATTACAACTTATATATGCTTCTCCCAATTCAAGAGAGAAAAGATAAGGCATCGCAAGATACTAAACTGATGTTTAAATGAAAGCAATACAAAAATAAAATATCACAGAACAAAGTGAAAGAAACTGTTGAGAGACATCTACTGAGCAAAGTTTTAAAACCTGTTTGTCCAGAGACACTCATCCTTCCCATTGTTTTCGGAGCACTAATTGCCCACGTAGTAGGAAGAAAAAGTTACAGTCTGTTCAGGATGTTAGTAAGCCTCACTGCAATTCTCCTTATCCAAAACAAACCAAAACCTTCAATATAAACATACAGTACCTGCTGGGTTTTCCTATACCTTTCAATTTAGAAGTAATGAATTGATGCTTGGGTATATCAGCAAAATACTGCCTCTGGTTGTGCAATAAAACTCCATTACCATTTGTTTTGGCCAGTGTTTCTCAACCTTGGCAACTTTAAGTCCTGGGGAGTGCTGGCTGTGCTGGCTGGGGGATTCTGGGAGTTGAAGTCCCCAGGACTTAAAGTCGTCAAGGTTGAGAAACACTGGTTTTAGCTATTGTTTTCTTAAATGTTATTATATTTGAAGAAAATTTGCAATGAAATATGTAGGAATTAAAATGGAGTCTTGGGAAGTCATATATGCATGAACTGCTGTTGAATCATCTGAAAAAAAAGTTAGCAATTAAATTTTAGATGACTACTGAAAGCATCCAGGCCAGACTGAAGATAGCTCCATATATGAAGCTATCCAGTCTTTTCTTCTTGAAAGTGCATATTATACCATAATGCCCAACCACTCTCAATGTTCCTCTTCCTGTTTTAAAAAAAATCTTTTGTGAATCTGTCAAGATCTGGAAAATAACCAGTTCTCCCTCCTTAAAGTTCATAGAGTTGAAATGTGTGGATTTTATTCTGCTTCACTCTTCCTCTGCAAGCGGGCACATATAAGCAACCCAGTTTTGATCAATCATTTTCTGGGGAAATGCCTGCCTTGCCGTGAGTGAGGCGAGCGTATTTACCAGTTTCAAATCAGGGTCTTGGACATATTTGTTCCAACTAATGTGCAACAAAATTCTTCGAACTGAGCTGGTGACTCAATGGATATGTCCATGTGGTTTTCTTAGTAACAATCAGAAGGAGTTTGCCTTCTTTCAGGATATTTTTCTACTGTTTGGTCTATTCTACAAGGCTGGGATTCCTTGATGCTCTCTGAAAGTATGAACAAAACACAACCCTTTTTACCTTTTCAGGTCTAGCCAAGGTAAACACATGCTTTATCCCAGCCATATGGATGTGAATTGATGAACCCAACCCCAAAGCTGGGATAGAAATTCATCCTCTTATCTCTTATAAAAATCCTGGCCATGTGCCTACTTACGGCAACAATGAATCTGACCCAATATTATAAATGTCAAAACAAGTTGTAGTTCAGTTTTTCAAAAACACTGAAAAATACTTCAACAAAATAATAACAAAAAAGGAACTACAAACTGCTAAAGGAAAATTGGCACCTCAATAGGGCTACATATTTTTTCTCTAACTCAAACTAAAATGTACTGAAATCTTATTTTAACATAATTGGTGGGAAGGGGTAGCCATGAATGACAAGCAAAGCAGGGAGTAGGTCACCCCAGTAGTTTGAATGAATGCAAATAATGCAAATTATATTATCTCTATGGGTTGGGGATGTTTTAGGATTAAACAAAGTGAAGACAGCATGCAAAGACCTCATTGGGAACCATGTCATTGATTTTCTTTTATTTGTAATCTATCATTGATAGAAAACAATTACTTTCTTTGGGACAGATAATTTCAGATAATTATGCATGCAGCATAATTAGGATTGCCTATCTTTCCAGTGTCTGTTTTCAGATACTTTGTGGTAACTGAACTACCATTCTAAAGTAAGTTAACCCTCTACTAGCAACAGCAATGCTTCTGCTACTCTTTTGTATCTATCTTAAGCTGGTGTTATGTATGAACACATTAGTGGGATACAAATAATTTAACAACTGGTATTCTGCCCCAATGACCAGCTGGGTAGGCATGGTTCAGTGGTCATGTGACCATGTGGGCATGGCCAATTCAATGTTACTCAGGTCGATGGGTGCTTCACATTAGCTGTTACAATGTAATAAGGGTTAACCAGAGAGGCAGTTTCTGTAAACAGGGTAATAAAGATTAGGCTAGAAACAACACCAGAATGTTTCCTTCCTGCCTTCCTTACCAGGGACGTGCAGTCACTAGAGGCAAGGTAGGCAGAGCCTTACCAGTCTCCTCAGGAAAAAGAAAGAAATTTAAATATATATTTTAAATAATTAAAGCCAAGATAGTTGCTACCAGATTCCAGGTCACAGTGGCTTGGTATCTGCTTAGTGTTAACCAAAGCAGGAGGTGAGAGTACTCGGGGCCTCCTTTCCATAAGGAATTTTTCGCCTTTGAAAAGTTAAGAAAGAGTTAAAAGGCAAAAAAGTTCAGATGCAAAAGAGGCACTAATTCTCCCGCTTCCTGATCTGGAAGCAACAAATCATGTCTTCTTGAGCACGCTTACGTTGGGTGGGTTATTTTGGAGGGCGTGCTTCAGAGGAGAGAGGAGTGGGGGAGAAAGAGGAGGTTCGCTCTTTGCTGCAGACCTGGGCACTTGGCGGCTCCCACGATGCAAAGTGCCCTGCCGCCCGCCCGCCCACCCGCCTGCTGCCCCGGCCTGCTTCTCCAGGCTCCGCCGCTGGAAGTCCCTGATCGCCTCTGGGGGAAGGCTGGGTGAGAAGCGGAGCGAAGCTTCTCCACGGCCTCCCAGCGCTGCGCAGAGGCTCTCGCAGGAGTGCGTGCCAGCGGCCGACGGCTCGGAGCGGCCCCGGCTGCGAGACAAGCGGCAGCGGCTGCTTTAAGCGCTGCCTTGTCTCGCAGCCAGGGCCGCTCCGGGCCGCCGGCCGCTGGCACACACGCCTGCGAGAGCCTCTGCGTAGCGCCGGGAGGCCGCGGAGAAGCTTCGCTCCGCTTCTCACCCAGCCTTCCCCCAGAGGCGATACGGGACTTCCAGCGTCGGAGCTTGGAGAAGCAGCACACACATGCATGCTAGTTGTTTCTGGCTCTAGGCCGGCATGACTAAACAGCAAAGGTGCACGGAGCACTGTTACTTCCCACCAAAGTGGTTCCTATTTTTCTACTTGCATTTTTACATGCTTTCAAACTGCTAGGTTGGCAGAAGCTGGGGTAGGTAATGGGAGCTCACTCTGTTACGTGGTGCTAGGGATTCGAACCACTGAACTGCTGACCTTTCTGATTGACAAGCTCAGCGTCTTAGCCACTGAGTCACCGCATGTCTAGTTGTGTATGTACAGTAGCTCTTACTAATTTCTCCATAGAGTTAATTAAGAGATTTAGAATGTAACTGCCAACCTTCCATAAACATGATTTTATCTTCTTTATTTACATACGCTTCTCCAGTTGGAAGTCTTTGCTAGCTGGGTAAACATTGTGTTGTCTTCCTTGTTGTCCTGGTACCTTGAATTGCCCAATAACTTGTATCTCTATGGCAATGTGTGACATTCTAAATCCATCATTACTTGCTAGCCATATTCTCTCTATCCTCTTTGACTTCAACCCCTGCTGCCAGCTCCTTAGGGCCTTTCAGCTTCCTTCCTTGCAAGAGATTATATGTGCATAAGGTACCTCATGTGGTCCTTAACTCAGATTTAAATTATCTGCCCCAAATACTGTGTATCTGTGAGATCACATGAAGAGACACCACATGGGGGCTACTTTGTCCATTCTATTATAAGCATGATTATGTACATGATATAGAAGAAGAATTTTTTGATGATTAAAATAGGAGCGAAAAAAAGAAAGAGGAAAAGCAAAATACCAGAAAATTATATGTGCAAGAATTTATATGCATGTATAATATATGTGGAGTTTTTATATGCAAAATTTTCCATTATTTTGTCCACGATTTAACTCCTTCAAATAGGGGTTCTTTGATAAGATGATACTTTGGAAAACAAAACAAAAATCCTAGGTATTATTGATGTCTGTATCTTGTGTGTTTGAAATTCTGTTTTCATATTGATCTGGGATTTTTCAAGTAATTAAAGGAATTTCTACATTTTATTAAATTTTCATGCTTGATATTTCTCAGGAATTATATATAAATAAATACCTTTAATATTCATTAATCTCATATCCCAATGAAAGCAGTGTGCTTCTTATATATGCTTAGACATATGTGTATCGACATTACACTTTTTTCTTGTTTAAAAATAACACAGCAGTACAGAGTAGGATTTTCAACTATATAATTCCAGAATAAAAGGAATGTCAAAAAATGGTTGATCTCTGATTAAAAAAAATCATCCAGGAAGATATCCCTCTTATTTGCAAACCTCTTATAGTTTTCCGTTATTTGTACTTTTTTACACAAATTCTATGGTAAGCTAAGATTGCATCAAAATAACAATAAGTATGTGGTGTTGTCATGATATACTCTGCCATTAGCACAATGTGAAATGTCCTGTTTGATTCAGGTGTATGCAGTTTGTTGTTATGGCTTATTCCACATTTCTAAAAAGTGATCTGCATTTTTCCTTGCTGTAAAAAATATTAAAATTCCGTAAGAACAGTCAGGGATACAATTTCTGGAGGACTTTCAACACTATGGAAACTGAAAAGTCATGGTTGGGCCATGCCACTTATTGGAAAATTACTTCATTACACATATATAATGAAGTATTTTGAGCTAACCCTTCCCTTCAGATTTTAATATCAGCAAGATGCCTACCTGGAGCAGAGGGCACCTGGCTGTAACCCTTAACCAAACAATCTTCCTTTTGATAAAGTCCTCAAAGGCTGCCTTGTAAGAAGCCTTTAAAAAAAAAACGTTATGATGTGAAAAGGCCACTTTGAGTTCTTAATAAAACAAATGACATTTACAAATGCTGTCCTTTAAACTGGTTCTGCAGTTAACCTGGAGGAGGTTCCTGCTTGACCTACTTGCCCTGGCCAGGTAGTGAAATCTTGGGCTTGATATAAAGCTGGTATGGCACACTAATTTTCTCAATTTAACCTCCTTTAAAGCTTTGCCAAGTGCTGCTATTGAAAGGGCAACTGTTATTTTGGGATGACTCCATAGCAATACTCTGAGACAAATCAATCATTTTCATTCATCACTAGCGTATATTAGAGAACAAAACAATTTCTTCATTCTCTGATTCCTTGCCCCCGCTGCATTTTCCTCTTTGCTCTGGTTTTCTTATTACCACATAAAAGAAGTTACTTAAACTTTATTATTATTTACTATGGAAATATGGGTACAATTAACTCTGCAGCTATGGAATGCCTAGCTGCACATTAGGCTGAATGCTAAAGAAGACGCCATCATTGGCTGAAGCTCCATTATTGGTAGAATTGTTCTGATCACCGTGTTAATAATCAGGATGACACTGAGAAAACTTGCTTTTAATCCATACACAATGCTAGAAAGCACACATACATCTAGAAAGCACATGTCCCCACATCTATGCAGTCATATTCTTAAGCCCTTTGCCATGAAAATACGATTCTTCTTCATTGCCTTCTTATGGGATACTTTGAAAATTTCCAATCTAGTCTACTACCAGTGTATTTTTGGTTGTTTCCTTTCCTAGTATTAATCTGGTCTGTTTCTGCTTAATTTCTCAACTAAGGAAAAGATGGCCAGGTGCTGCTGTGAAAAGTGGGATAAAAGTAGTGTATACTTATTATAGAAGTCAATCAATCAATCAATCAATTTTGATATTTCTGATATGCCACTATATCAAGACACTCCAAGTGGTTTACATTTTTTTAAAGAAAATTGTTGTCTAAAAACAACAATATAGGGACACAGTGGCTCAGTGGCTAAGATACTGAGCTTGTTGATCAGAAAGGTTGGCGGTTTGAATCCCTAGCACCACCTAACAGAGTGAGCTCCCATTACTTCTACCAGTTTCTGCCAAACAAGCAGTTAGAGAGCATGTAAAAATGCAAGTAGAAAAATAGGGACCACCTTTGGTGGGAAGGTAACAGCGTTCTGTGCACCTTCAGCGTTTAGTCATGCCAGCAACATGTCCATGGAGACGTCTTTGGACATTGCTGGTTTAGAAATAGAGATGAGCACCGCCTAGAATCGGGAACAACTAGCACATACCTTTACGTTTAAAAACAACAAAACTACAAGAAACAATATCATTTCATTATACAAGCCAGTAGGGTTAAATCTAAAAAAAATCCAATGTCCCCACAAATACTCCCATTTCAGAATCAAGTTTCCACTTTTTTTTTAAATAGCGGGTGTGATGCTTCCATTTGAAGGAGGATGGTTCCATGGGAGAGGCAGAATTATATTACCATTTATATCCATTCCATAGATAAATCTTATTATTTGGAATTAGAATATTGACTTTAATAGGGGAGGGAGAGACATAGGTGTGAAGGAAAGTTTTGTTTAATTCCATTTTTTTTGGTAAAAATGTATCCAAATTAACACCTTCACAATGGAATAGAAAAAAAAAACCTTAAAATTTTAAGGACTAAAATGCCTAGTTATGGGAACACTAATTTGAGTTGCCTTAGTACACAACATCAAATTGGTAGGAATAGCTGACACTCCAGAAGATAGGCTGAAGATACAGAAGGATCTTGACAGACTTGAACATTGGGCACTATCTAACAAAATGAAATTCAATGATGAAAAAGTAAGATCCTACATTTAGGCAAGAAAAACAAAATGCACAGGTATAGTATATGTAGTACCTTGCTCAATAGTAGTAACTGTGAGAGTGATCTTGGACTCCTAGTGGACAACCATTTAAATATGAGCCAGCAGTGTGCAGCAGCTGCCAAAAAAGGCTGCATAAACAGAGGGATAGAATCAAGATCATGTGAAGTGTTAATACCACTTTATAATGTCTTGGTAAGATCACACTTGGACTACTGCATTCAGTTTTGGTCACCATGGGATAAAAAGATGTGGAGACTCTAGAAAGAGTGCAGAGAAGAGCAACAGAGTATATGAAGAATGGTTGCAGGAACTGGGTATGTGTAGTTTAATGAAAAAAAAAAGGACTAGGGGAAACATGATAGCAGTGTTCAAATATCTTAGGAGCTGCCACAAAGAAGAAGGGGTCAAACTATTCTCTAAAGCACTTGAAGGTAGAACAAGAAACAATGGGTGGAAAATAATCAAGGAGAGAAGCAACTTAGAACTAAAGAGAAATTTCCTGACAGTTAGAACATTTAATCAGTGGAACAAGTTGCCTCTAGAAGTTGTGAATCCTTCAACACTGGAAGTTTTTAAGAAGATGTTGGATAACCATTTGTCTGAAGTGGTGTAGGGTTTCCTGCCTAGGCAGGGGGTTGGACTAGAAGACCTCCAAGGTCTCTTCCAACTCTGTTATTCTATTCTATTCTATTCTATTCTATTCTATTCTATTCTATTCTATTCTATTCTATTCTATTCTATTCTATTCTATTCTATTCTATTCATATGGGGGATGGGGAAAGAAGGACTGTGGGTGTCCTCTTATGAAACTTATAGAAGCTCTTCAAGGATTGGAATGGTCTTCTCTTTCTAGTTTTCATTTCTCCTTTTGTGATTAGCACGAAAGAAACAAGTAGCTTTAAAAACATTTCAGAGGTTACTATATACCTACCACCAGCAAAGTTGCTTATTTGCTCCCAATTCTTCATTCCTTGCTCATTTCAGGAACTTTTTGTTTGAGAAGGGAAGCTCTGAAGAGCCATCTGCCCTTGGTAAACAGTTCAATTTTCTACATGAAGGATACAGTGTGATGGCAAGCAGAAGCAACCTGCAGCCTTATGTATGCTGCTTTGAATGTCATAAAACCAAACAGACGCATTAGTCAGGAGGTGGGTGTTGGTGATGGTGAGGCATAGCCTTGGAAAAGTGGACTTCTGGCAATGGGAAATATCATTGGAGGATGGACCGGAAGTTCAGCGGTTCTAATCTCACCGGCTCAAGGTTGACTCAGCCTTACATCCTTCCGAGGTGGGTGAAATGAGGACCCGGATTGTTGTTGGGGGCAATAATGCTGACTCTGTAAACCGCTTAGAGAGGGCTGAAAGCCCTATGAAGCGGTATATAAGTCTAACTGCTATTGCTATTGCTATTGAAGGGATTGGTCAGTTTGAGCAAATGGAGACTGAAACTGTTGAGTTCAACCCCAGTATTGCAGGAAAAAAGCCCATAAAAGGATGTATGTTTACTATGTGCTATCCATGTCAGTGTTTCTCAATCTTGGCAACTTTAAGATGGGTGGACTTCAACGCCCAGAATTCTCCAGCCAGCCATTCTGGGAATTGAAGTCCACCCATCTTAAAGTTGCCAAGATTGAGAAACACTGATCTATGTGCTGGGATACACATTTCCCAATGTGTACATTTGATTCAGGAGAATCAAAACTGCCAGCCAAAATGGTTGTGTCACATTCTAGACTTCTGAAATAACTGGAACAATATATGAAGACCACTCACGTCAATGAGTCTCATTTTATAGTGGTAGTCTACATTAAGAATATTTTTTTAGCAAGGCCAGCAACCTATTTGATTATTCATCCTTTATGGAAATCCCTAGTTGTTTCATGCATAAAAGCCCTTGTAAGATAATTGAGGAGTGTTGGTTTGCCATCTAAATTGGTAGTAAGAATACACTACTTCCGCAGCTAGCAGTAGACCTGTGAGTATGTAAAATAAATTAATAATGTTTATCAGTGACTCTTATGACTGAAACTATTTTCCACTGATAATGTGTTGATAAGTGAAAACTAAGTTCTAAGTTTCAGCTTTCAGACTGAGGTCTCAAAATTTGGCTGCTGGGACCTTTGTTCGCTTTTATAAAGAACATCTTTCAACATTAGTGCTTTCCCAGAGTTAATGCGATGTAAGAAGAAAGCAGTTACTGCTACAAATCCACTCCTGTTTAAATGTGCTTTTACTTTTTTTTTGTTTCCTTGTACAGTGACTCGAGCTAAATACGTGACTTAACGTTCTTGCTCTTCAGCATTAATTATTCAGCTGTACAATACAGAACATCTTTATTTTCCAGGCAGCTTTCTGTGCCAATTGTTTTTTTGATGCAGTTTTTGCAAGCATAGAAACCACATACACAACCCACCACTTGATATACAAGTTGTAAATGGAAATGTTTTCAACAGCCTCCATCAGCTTTACAATACCCTCATTTATTACACAATTGTCCAGGGAAAAGTTTGCTGTTTTTAGATCTTCTGGAGTAAGTTGGAGAATAGGAGAGGGTTGGTAAGCAGATACGCAAATACCCAAAGATTCAAAGACAGATGAGATTGTCCTGTTTTGTTGGCAAAGGAAGGAGCAGCTCTTTCATTGCACCAAAATCAGACCAGATTTTATCTTTGTTTCCCTTGGCTGGTGCCATTTTATGAAACTCGGTACTGGTGCCATCTGAGTATTTTATTTCACACAACATTTAATGCTAGTGTTAGGGAATTTTTAAGGCTGAATTGATTAACATGTACAAATTCAAAAGAAAGCAATGGATTGGTTGATATATCTTGATTTTACAATGTAGAATGCAGAGGTGGGTTGCTTCCAGTTTCGCCCGGTTTGGCTGAACTGGTAGTGTTGGCGGTGGGAGGCTCTGCCTACCCACCCAGATGCTTCTGCGCATGCACAGAAACATTGAACGCGTGAACACAAGCACAAGCAAATTGGTAGTAAACCGCTTAGGAATCCACCAATGGACAGACCTGGAAGCCATCTTTTACATTGGGCCTTCAGGCCTGGCACATTTTCTGCTGTGGGAAAACGGGAGGGGGGATTAAATGGAGTATGGGGGATATATAGTCAAAATAGCATTCCTATCTCAGAGAGTCAAGGACACCTTGCCCTGCAGCTGTGATGGGAGGCATCTTCAGTTTTGGATGGTGTCTGGTTGGATTTTGTGATGGACGTGTGGCTGCTGGGCAGGGTCTTAAACTTTCATTTGGGTGGGGAAAACCTGGAAACTTTCAGATTCGGGTTTTCTCAGATGTGCCAATATGACATCTCTAATAAAATGGACTTTGAGGAAACTCAAGCCTCAGAGTCTTCTTTTGTTGGGGGTGTTACTTGGAAGAATGAAGACATGCTCTGAAATGCTCTTTTCTTGCAGTTTTGGATTATTCCTTGACAGGAATATGTGACTTATAATGAAGAACCTCCCACATTACAATCATTGTTATAAAGTCTAATAATATAAATAAATATTGTTACTACATAATTATTTGACCTCTAATATTCTGTTGCAACATCTAAAGAGCAGTTGTTTTTGTGTTGGCTTGAATCCAACTACTGTTCTCTATAAAATTCAGGTACCTAATAAAATATGCCTTTGAAATTTGTGGAGAACAATAATCATGATATGGAAAAAGAATGTCCAACTTTGTTCTCAGACCCTCCCCCACCTAAAAACATGCAAGTCGGGAAGAAAAAAAGGGTGGGGCTAGTTTTAAAAATTAAGTTAACACTCCTATTGAACAGGCCTTCATTGGTGTGACTAGTTCTTGCCATTTGCCATGTGTCATCCCATCTCATTACTCCAGCTCTGAGCAGGTATACAAAATTTATTTGCAGTCTTGTACTGATGGCTTGCAAGAACAATCCTTTTCAAATAATCAAGTTGCTAGTTTTTAAAAAAAGATCTCTCATTGTATACATTAGAGATCAGTGACGTGCGGTGAGGATTACGGTTGGTGAGGCAAGAGCGGTGAGAAGTAACATCCCCGCCGCTATGTCTGACCAGTGTCTCGCGTTTATGTCCACCATAAACGCGAGATGCCTGTTGGACACAGCGACAGGGATGGAGGAGGCAGGGGAGGCGAGGTGGAGAAGCACGGCAGCGGCGAGAAGCAACGTCCCCACTGCTGTGTCTGACAGGGATCTCATGTTTATGTCAAGATTTCAACTCTCCTCTTGTCCGCCATGATGAAAATGTAAAAAATGTAAAAAGAAAAAGGCAAGAGTTGCTGCTGCCAGAGCAGGAGGCGAGAGAACCACATGCCTCCTTTGCATAAGGAATTTTTCGCCTTTTAACCCTTGCTTAGCTCTGCTCAAGTGATCATAAAACTAGAGTAAAGGAGGCACGTGGTTCTCTCACCTCCCCCTGCAGTTAGCAGTAACCAGAGTCATCCACTGTCTTTTTCCTTTTAATTTTTTTTTTCTTTTCATCATGACAGTGGTGAGGCCCTGCCTCCCCTGCCTCCCCTGGCTGCACGTCCCTGTTAGAGATTCATACAAACAGAACTTTTTCAATTTCCTCAGACCTGATTGTGCATCATGGAAATGTATCTCTGTGCATAAGAGGAATAGGGCAAAGAAAATAGAATAATTTACAAGGAATTATCTATTTCAACTACATCACTTGTTCAATACATTTTTTTTAGTAAGGGTCTGTGCTAATAGGCATTTAAACAATTACTTATGTTAATCTTATGGTTTATTTAAATATATATCAGCCTTTCTTCTGCAAATTTAAAAAAGAAACATCTAAAAATGTTTCTGTGCCCAAATAAATGAGTTCAGCATCAGGCCAGAAGAAGCAAATTCCATTGGATTTTTGTACTTTAGTAGTGAATTTAAAAAGGGGAAAGCTATATGTTCGTAGGATATTTCTTTATTGCTTGTGATGATGATATTGATGATAGGTTGATAAAAGAGGTGCATGATTTTGCTTGTTTTGCTCCAGGAACTTAGGGGAGAACATAATAGTGAAAAAGAAGATAGGGTAAAAAGAGAAACAAACTATTTGTAATGTGCTTCTCATCTTAAATTAAATTAATAGAATTGTAAACTTGCAAGAGATCATGCTAACCATAATCTCTATGACATTCTAATAAATGATAAAAACAAATAAGCCCACCTCCTTTGTGTTTCATAATGATTGAGTCCCTTTCTTTCTTTCTTTCTTTCTTTCTTTCTTTCTTTCTTTCTTTCTCTCTTTCTCTCTTTCTCTCTCTCTCTTTCTTTCTTTTTCTTTCCAGCCTTTATTATTTTTACAAATGGGTCAAGGCAGCAAATGTTCCTCCTCCCATTTTCCCCATTACAACAACCTTATAAAGTGAGTTGGGCTGAGAGTGTTCTGACCGAGAGCATAAAGCAAACTCCTTGTCCCGACAAAAACCCATTTTATTAATTTACTGTGAATTCTGCTCATTTGCATCCAGCAAAGTCTTTCAAGGGGGGATTTACAGTCACAGACCTTATGTGGCTTGGAGAGCTGACAGGCCGATATCTGCAAAACTTGGCAAGGAGTCTTGAAGAGTCACAAACCAAACTAATTGTCTCCTGCAAGCTCCACTCCCCTTTTGCTCTTCTTTTATTTCCTCTGGGAAGGGCCATTCATCGTCCACCTGTCGACGATGTTCTTTAGCTGTTTCCTTTATCTGGCAACTCTGCACATGCACACTGGGAACAGGCTCCAGCTGTTCGTCTGCCTTACTGATGTCTGCCTCTGAAAACAGCTGATAACTGGCATATGGCTCTGGCCCCCTCTCTGCCTCTGACACAGAGCCCTTATCAGAATCTTCTTCAGACTCCAGGACTGGCCCGTGTTCCTTCCCAACCTCCTCACTGTCTGAATCTGCTGCCAGCTCTGCTGACCGCTGGTTGACCACAACACAGAGAGAGTGACTGGCCCAAGGTCACACAAATGGCTTTCATGGCCAAGGTGGGACTAGAAGTCATGGTCTCTCACTTTCTAGCTATTAACTATTAGATGTACAACCATTTGTTTAACAACTGTTCAAAGTTACTACAGCACTGAAAAAGAGATTTATGACCAGTTTTCACAGTTATGTTTGTTATAGCATCCCCATGGTAATGTGATCAAAATTCAGACGCTTAGAAATTGACTCCATGGGGAAGCAAGATTCACTTAACACCTGTGTTATTAACCTAACAACTTCAGTGATTCATTTAACAACTGTGGCAAGAAAGATCATAAAATGGGACAAAACTCATTTAACAATTGTATTGCTTAGCTACAGAAATTTTGGGCTCAGTTATGTTCCTAAGTCAAGGATTATTTGTACTTGTCCTGTATGATGGTTAAATTCCTAATTTTGCCAGAACTGAATCTGCTCATCCCATGAGAAAATATAGGGAAGTCAGAGAGAGAGACATGGATAGGACAACAGGCCTTTGTTGTGGTGGCCCCCACATTTGGAACTCCTTTCTTCGAGAGTTCCAAAATGTTCTCTTCCTTCAAGTTTTTAGAAGATAATTTTACATAATGTAGGCGGTGGTTTTATGATTACTGTTGCTTTTTTATCACTTTGCTTTGTTCCTATCATTCTTTTTATAAATTTCATGCAAAACCCACCCAATTTTTTTGGATTTGGACCAACCCCATAATAAAGATAAAACAAACAAACAATTTCATCACATTTTGTACTTTGAAAATGGCTCATATTTTGAAAGATGGTTTAGAAATCTTTTTAAATAAATTAAAAGAAATGTCCAGAATTTGGACAACGATGCGTTTGTGTTAATGCTTGTTATCTCTCTAACAAGAAGTTAAAACCTAAATGATGAAGGCATTTTTATTGGGTTGAATTGAAGAGTCATGGGTCACACTTCCGCTGACCCAGATGAGTTTGTATTTGCCTTTTTAAAACGGAGAATTCCTTTGATACTGCAAAACAGTATTGCTGGCATCTGGTGTAGGTTACAACACAATTTTAGGAACAATATTTGCAACAGAAAA
This sequence comes from Thamnophis elegans, assembly GCF_009769535.1. Lineage (NCBI taxonomy): Eukaryota > Metazoa > Chordata > Lepidosauria > Squamata > Natricidae > Thamnophis > Thamnophis elegans. The sequence continues at coordinate 121,912,815 of NC_045543.1, read as the reverse complement.
TCTATGGTGCTTTGGTGCAGGAAAGCTTTTGACATACTCAGTGGTCTTTGAGCAATATCTTTTTATTATTTGCAGTCTTAATAGCCCTGTAAAAGATGGATTAAGAGAGCAGGCTATCATGACAAAATCAGGAAAGCTAACAAACCAGAAATAAAAGTGGCGTTCTCAGCAGTGCTGTTTTCTTTCATTTGCAAACTGACTTGTCAAATATTTCACATTTTAAGAAATTTCATAGCGTATATCTGCTGCTAGAAGACATTGTTACCATGCTGATATTTATGTGATAAAATACGATGCATAACTTTGTGCCTCTCTCATGCAATTAATAGCTAATAATCGCCTTAGCAGTTATAATCCTCCCCAGACACATTTTGGGCTTGAGCCTGATCTGGTATTTTTATTTTAATTATCTGACTCATCGTTTGAGTCACCTAATATTCAGATAGAGGATTATACATTTTACTTGTTACTGAAATATCTTCAGTAACCGAGTTATTTGCCAATTTTGGCCTGAAGCACAAGGCTAAATAGGTTAGCCAGTGCAGGGTGTGACCTAATGTAAGTGTTTTCATTTCAATTTTGTTGACAAATATGTTTGATGGTGTATAAAAAGATTGTTTTTTTTTCTTTGCCTCTTGTGTATGCAAGGATTGTATCCAGGGAAAAATTCTGCAAAACCTGTCTATCTCTGCCATTTCTGTTGTGGAATTCATGCCATTTTTGTTTCAATTTGGTCATTTGTGGACTTTTGCATAGTCCCTGTATTTATAGACTTTCTTACCCCAGAATGATTTAAACAGAATATGCTGGATGAGACCATTTATTCTCTCTTTAAGAAGATAGCTGTCGGCCCATTCAAAATAGGCATTAACTGATAATGGAGCTAACATTTTTGGATTTTATGATCTTGATTCTAATCTTCCATTTCTGTCCAATCTTTTCCATATGCAAATTATTGCACTTTAACTGATTTTTTTTAAAAAAAAAATAGTATAATTAGATGTTTAGTTTATAGTTCAGTCAGAATAGAGTTTGCAGCCTATATGGAATATTTGCACCAAGTTACTTGCTTATCTGCAATTATTTCACAATAAGGGGCTGATTTGAAATGACAAGATCTCAAAATTCTGATCACAAAACCTATGTTTTATTTCTTTTTCTGTTTTGGGGATGCTAATATTAATTTTTTTTTTCAGCTAAAGATATAAACATCTTTTTTTCACACAGCTGCTATGGAGACATACATCAACATTAGGCAATATTTGACTTTCTCAGAAAGTTCAAAAGGTCACTGTTGTCGATTTCCTGTCACAGCAGTTGGACTGCTTTTGTACAGCAAAGGTTTTATTTGCAAACCTTGGTGCCCACCCATAGAGCTTGATATCCATCCAGTGACATACAAATGAATCACTCCACCACAAAAGTTGGCTACATGTCTTCCAGCAAGTTTTTTTTCACCTTGCCTTCGTTGCGATCAGTATTGGCAAATTCTGTCATCAACCAAAAGTTATTCGTTAAGAATATCATTCAATTAAACTTATGGTACTTTTATTCACCTCTGTACAAATCATAATCAGTTCAACCAAAAGCCATGTATTGTGACCTCTCTTGTACTTGACATTCTCAGTGTTTTCACAACTCCAGGAAGGAAGCTATAAAAGAAAAGCTGCTTTTAGACTTGGTGGGCCATGATACTTAGTTGTTGTGGTTTCTTTGGTTTAGATAGTCACAAGTTGTGGAGGATTGACTAACATCCTGTCTAATGCTACATTTAAATCTAAATTTCACAAAAAAATAGCTTTTTATAGAAGAGGCTTCTGCTTTTCTACCTTGTTTTCACAATGTCTGATAATTTCTTTTGAATTTCTCTTGATGGTGTAATATTTTATTGCTGAAACTGGCTGAAGAAGCAAATAGCTAGGGTCCCTGTATACTCCTACACAGCTTCCCATCATTCTGAAATCCTTTTTAGATATCCATAATTTGAAGTCTAAAAAGCCCATAAGAAGAAGTGTCTTTATGATGTTTCCTCTTTGATATTATTGAAACATGGGAAGTTAACCAGAGTTACATATATTAGAGAGATTATTCTATAATAAAGGACAGAAATTCACATATTTCCTTATAAATCCTCTAACTACATGTGTTTAGGTTTGTATCTTAAACTTATAATTAGAATTTATTAATAGTATTTGCTTGCTATTAAAGCAAAACTAATACAAATTCAGAGGATCAGTGGCTAAGACGCTGATCTTATCGATCAGAAAGTCGGCAGTTTGGCGGTTCAAATCCTTAGTGCTGTGTAACGGAATAAGCTCCCGTTATTTGTCCTAGCTTTTGCCAACCTAGCAGTTCGAAAGCTTGTAAAAATGTGAGTAGAAAAAATAGGGACCAGCTTTGGTGAAAAGGTAACAGCATTCCATGCGCCTTCGGCATTTAGTCATGCTGGCCACATGACCACGGATACATCTTTGGACAGCGCTGGCTCTTTAGCTTTGAAATGTAGATGAGCATCCTCCTCTAAAGTTGGGAACTATTAGCACATATGTGTGAGGGGAACCTTTACCTTTACTTTAATAAAAATTTACCAGCACTCCCACTTATCTTTGTTGAAAAAACAGCAACCATTACAATAGTAATAAATAATACCCTTTGAACAAATGTAATTTTTTCATTTTAAAATCAGTTATGAGTAGAGAAATAAAATACGGTTTGCTTCTTTGACTTGATGATGTACATACTGTATTTACTTGGGAGAAGGCACCACTTCCTCTTCATTTATAAAAAAGAGAATATATATTTTGAATGAAAACAATAGAAGAAATACCTGTAGGTGCCTGTCAGACTACCCTTTGACTAGAAAATTATAGAGTCATCACAATGTTGGATGGCCTTATATATTTCATAAATAAATGGTATTAAAATATACATGATATGTAACTGTGCAACTGTGTTTAGAAACTATTAAAGGCAATACCGTATGGCAATCCCATAAACTACTACTGTTAAGAGGTTACTGTCACTTTCCCTATAACATTAACATCATTATCTTCCTGCAGTTGGTGTATCATCTGAACCTGATAACAGACATTTTGACTATTTTTCAATTTGTCAAACTTCAAAGCATACACTGCAATCTATTTTGTCTCTCCAGATGTAGATTATATATGTTTTGGGCTATTCTTTTTCCTGATGTGAGAGTGGAGTCAGAGATAGGTATACACCTGCTTAGTACTTTGCTTATGTATAGCCTTGATTCTCCTCTTGACAACTTTGGCCCTTACAGAAACAGGAGGAAAATTTGGGTCCTGAAGCCCTCATAAACTCTACACACTTACCTGCTCCTTTTGGGAGAATGTTTGGATCCAAACCCCTGTACCAGCAAACCATATGAATAAAATAAAATAAAATCACTACTCCTACAGCCACTATGTCAACCTGAATCAGCTAGTGATCCACCCATAACAAGGGGGGAAAGCTGATCATGTCCATAATTTGAACAAAATACGAAATGCAGTATGTGATCTGCATTTTATGGTCTGGTGGTCAATTCATTTAGTTTAGTATCAATCAGTTTCTCCACAAATATCCAGGTAAAGAAGATAACATTCCTACAGATCACAGCTATATCATGCTTGCCTCTCTGTACTTGTAGAACAACCAGCTGGAAGAAACTGGACCTCTCCTAATTCTAGCTAGATCAAGCAACTAACTCTGGATAGTTCATGCAGAGAGAGAGGGGGGGGAAGGGGGAAAGAGAGAGAGTGCGCAGGCGTCATGGCTGCCTGTTGGGGAATCGAACCCTGGTCTCGCACATGACAGTTGGAGATACTTACCACCCCTTTGTTGAGGGTGTTACTTGGAACCCTGACAGCAAGATAGACAGAGAGAAAACACTTCTCAGGATTGTCTTAGGATACCTAGTTGCTTTCTATGGATGCATAAAGAGCCGAGGTGGCGCAGTGGTTAAATGCAGCACTGCAGGCTACTTCAGCTGACTGCAGTTCTGCAGTTCGGCTGTTCAAATCTCACCGGCTCATGGTTGACTCAGCCTTCCATCCTTCCAAGGTGGGTAAAATGAGGACCCGGATTGTTGTTGGGGGCAATATGCTGACTCTGTAAACTGCTTAGAGAGGGCTGAAAGCCCTATGAAGCGGTATATAAGTCTAACTGCTATTGCTATTGCAACATACATAAATTCAAGAAGTCATCCACATACTGTATTTTAGAAATGTGAATGTTTGCATTTAGTCTTTCTAACAACAGCAACCAATTTCCTTCTGAGATTAAGTATGGCTTGTTCATAAACTGTATTCTTGGTAAATGTGTGACATCCACAATTCCCTGATCCCTGAGTTGCATTTTGTCACTCTATGCTAGAAAGAAACAAGCGAGCATCATTTAGGGAAAAGAGTTTGGTGTCTTTCACCTCCTACTTCAGCTGTGTAGTATCTTCAGCAGAAACCAAAATTCAAATCTCCTCCAACAAATCTCCTAAATGTAGTTAAATCACTCTCCAAACAATGATTACAGAACTCCAATCCATTTAACCACAATAGCTTTAACTGTTCATTGATAAGAAGAGGGGCACTAGAACGCCAGACAGCGACTGGAGATGGCAGACACTCTTTTGTTGCTTAGTCCATTTTATGCGAAATATTGGTTTTAAAACCCGGAAAGTTCACAATGGGGTTTTTATTTGTTTGCTTAATGTTGAACTCTGTAGTCCTGTGCACAGCTGAGCCGAAAGCTGCTTCAGAGAGTTCTGGTTGGGAATTACGGGGGTGGTAATTCACAGGATGGAGGCAGGCTGGGGAGAAGCCCTCTTCTTCACAGGAAAGCCGGCTCATCAACTGATCTCGAGACAACATATCTTCCTTCCTGTAAAATGCAAAAACAGGCTGATTGTGTGACGTGCAGGCCTGGCCTTCCTCACCAGTGTTATTCCCTAAGAGGTATGATTTTAGGAGGCTTTCTTTGGCAAATCTATCTGACAGCTCAATGAATCATATGGATGAGCTTTAGCTGAGGAAACCAATAATTCTGGAAAAGAGTTGGGTCATGTATCTTTCAGAGCAAACATACTCATAGAGTAGACCTCTCCCTCCCCACTCAAGAGAGAAAGAAAGAGAAAAACACCCCACCCATCCTTGCAAATGACAGATAAGCACCAGTAGCCTTTTCATCAAACATCCGTTGTATACTTCCTGTCAGAGGACAGAAGCTAGGCTTTGGAAAGCCTGAAGAGGGAGGAGGAGGAGGAGTGGAGGAGGAGTAACTGCACACACTAGCATTCCCTCTCCTGGGAGCACAATTCTTCTCTGCTCACTTATTTAGGAAAACTTTTCTCCTAGCTCTCAGGAGAAGGGAAGGAAGAAATACAACTGCTTGTGACACTCCTCTTAAGTACACACAGCTTTTGCATCCCTGGAACATACCATCATCTTTCTTATCCGCGACTTGGCTTTCTTGCAACAGAACAAACACCATAAAGCACATTAAAAGGATGTTTTGTGAATTTTCTCCTCACTACCCTGGCAACAGATAGTTTTCCTATGCTAGATGGTGGGAGGCTTCCACCCCAAATTGTCCCTCCTTTTCTAGGCCTAGAAAAAGTCAATCCTTTAGGCACCAGGGTGCCTACAAGAAACTTAAATAAACAAAAAGGTTAAATGTAGCGCCTTGTCCTCCCTATATTTTTACACCAAGGCATTTGAACTACACATACTGAACTATTCTGGACAGCTTTCCTTACTTGAAAGGAGCTAGAAGCAACATCTTTCATTACATGTCACTGGCTAATATTTGGTGAATGTCAAGTGTTGCATATAAAAGCTGACAGACCTCAAAGTGTATTAATAACCTCAAATAAATGTATTAATATGAGACAAAATATTTCTCTTTATCTTTGTAGTATAATTAATGTTGCTGAAAAGCATAAAATCATTTTATGGGATGCCAGTTAAACGCCTGGCAACAGATTAGCTTATATTATGATGTCATTCCCAGGTATATATGACATTTTTTTAATGCATTAAAAAAGGACTAGATTGGGCAATAACTCTCATGATTTTCAACTCCTGGCGTGTTTCAGGAGCTACAGTCCCAAATTCAGATGCTAAGGTCTCAATCAAAGGAGAGGTTAGATAATCAACAACATTGACTAGATACTAACGCAACCAATCAGGCAATATTAGGCTGAAACAAAACAGGATAAAACTGTATATAATCCAGAAGCTTGACCTGATTTCTTTATGACTTAGCACACAGACTGGCTGAAACATTATGTTTTTTAAACCATGGTTGATGGCTTAGTTTGGTGTGTAAACGCAACCAAATATAAATCCAAAAACATAAACGGTAGCCTAGCATGTTATAATCCAGTCAGCATTTTCTACAAATTATATTTTTAAAATTGCTAGTTCACTTGTTTCCATGGCTAAAATAGTCAAAATGACATCTACAACTATGCAATTGGAGCTACATCCTTTTTTTAAACGTGACGGACATAAAAGAGAATAAAAGTTGCCCTATAAAATGTTGCACAATTGTTTATTTATTTATTTTTATTTGAGTCAAGCATGTATTAGATAACAGATATAAGTATAAACACGATTATGAATACATGAAATGGATACCAATAAAAGGGAACATTAGGACAGGGATGGTAGACATGTTGGTGTGCTTGTGTACGCCCCTTACACACCTCTTAGGAATGGGGTGAGGTCAACAGTTGTGTTGACAATTGTGGTCATAATCTTGATTTTTTAAAAATCTCCCCCATAAATATCACTGTTGGCCTTTCAAAAAGAAGTAATTGCGAGTAAAGATTTCCTTCAGAACCAAACCATTCTCATGAATAGGAATTTTATTAATGTCTTCCTGAGACCATGGCCAGAGCTCTAGGACCTCTGGCTTGACAGCTTTGGCATTCATTGAACTAGTTGCTAAAATAACTTTTGTTCTGCAGCTTCTAGTCTTAGACTCATAAACCTGGAAGATGGCCTTTATCCCAAGAATTTTCTAACATCTTCTAGGAACTTGACTTCCTAGTTATCTCAATGCCTGATATCCTTAAAAATTATGATCTGTGTTTCCCTTAAGTCTTTTCCTTGGATTAACGGTATCGTGAAGTGCTTTCCTTCCCACCCATTCTTTTGCTGCTGTGCATTAACTGACTGAGCTGCCTGAAGAAGTATGTAGAACTGCTACTAGGCGTGACTCTGCTTGAAGGAAAGGGGATAGCTTGAGCCTAATTTTAAAACTGGTAGCTTTTAAGTCTGGATTATTCCTACATGTTGATAATTAGCCAAATAAACAGACTAACCTAGAAATTATATGTGTTTTGTATAACCCAACTTTGGTCTATAGTTTGACTAACAGATATTGAACAAATGGAAGATTATGAATATGCTTTGAACATACTTATGTTCAAAACATATTCAGAGTATACTATGGTAATCCAAATATGATGTAATTTCAGCATGTTTTAATGTACGTAGAGCTGATATGGCAAGAAATGATATAGCTTGCATTCTTCCCTTAATACTCTCAAGTGTTCCTGACTCTAATAAAGCCTAGGCACCCAGATTTGAAGCTAATGTAGAAGTTTACCTAAACTTTAACACTGAATGTGCAAGAGTCAATATTTTCAAGGTCTAAACCTAGGTTTATTGTCCAATTGAACAGGGGTGACAAACTTGCAGCCCATGGGCCAGAGGCATCATGCACTGGCCATACCCACTCCTGGTTTAGTGAAGAGGAGAAAAATCATGATATGTCATGTGACGACAACGTGGTGCCATGAGTTTGACACCCCTAGACTAGAAGACCCTCTGTCTTGTTAGGATTAAATTGAGCTTGTATGTCCTTCCTTTTTCTTCTTCTTCTTCTTCTTCCATTCAATCATGTTTGAACCTTGGAGATGTCCCTGCAGTTTTCTTGGATAGGTTTTTCCAAAAGCCGCCTTCTGAAAGAAAGTGCCTGCCCCAAAGTCACCCAGATGACTTTGTGCCCAAGGCAGGACTAGAAACTCACCATCTCCCAGTTTCTAGCCTGATGCCTTAACCACTACGTCAAACTGGCTCCTGCCTGGGGAATTGTGGGAGTTGAACCCCATCCCTCTTAAAGTTGCTGAAGTTGAGAAACATTGTACTATAACTTCAATGGTTTTGGATGGTTGTTTTTATAAGCTTGTACATACACTATCCTCTTTGTTGATATTTTGGAAAGAAGTCCACTTTTCTGTTCATTTTTAAAACTTCCTTACAAAGTTCATGGTAGTAGTTTCCTAGTGTTAATTATTTTCTATTATTCCCATCATTTCACTATACTTTATTCTATCAAATCTTACCAGAGAACACTTTCCCATTCACCTATATTTACAAAGCAAGCCATAGTTTTAGTAATCCTAGTATCTTCTATCAACTGTGTTCACAAAACTCTATGAGCCCAAACATACCAAATAACATTTGGGCTTTTGGGTTCTGAGAGCAAAACATTTCTCAATTTCCAGCCTGTCCAATTCTTCTCTTTAGTCACATTATATTTTTTCCATATCTAGTATTGACACAAATTCCGTACATGCACATCCAAGGTACTTAGAAGGGTATTGAGCTGCCATTCTGCATATATGTTACAATGCAGTCTTTATATATGCACTATGCAGAGAGGGCTAGAGAGTCTCTTAATGAGTTGTGCTCTTTGGAAGTTGATAAAGGTAAAGGTTCCCCTTGCACATATGTGCTAGGTTCCCAACTCTAGGGGGCAGTGCCTATCTCCGTTTCAAAGCCGAAGAGCCAGCGCTGTCCGAAGACATCTCCGTGATCATGTGGCCGGTATAACTGCATGGAAAGCTGTTACCTTCCCACCAAAGGTGGTCCCCATTTTTCGACTTGCATTTTTACATGCTTTCAAACTGCTAGGTTGGCAGAAACTGGGACAAGAAAGGGGAGCTCACTCTGTTACGTGGCACTAGGGATTTGAACCGCCAAACTGCTGACCTTTCTGATTGACCAGTTCAGCGTGTTAGCCACTGAGCCACCGTGTCCCTGTTTGAAGTTGATATAACAAAGTAAAATCAATTGAAAGGATATTTTACATTGTAGTTGGCTTGCAACACATCAGTAGAATAAGAGTGAGGGTGAGAATGCTCTTTCCTTGAAATGAACAAATAATGCTTTTGTAAGATCTCAAGCTTAAGTCATGGAACAGGGATTCAGGTGAGAAGCCAGTCAGGTTTGGTATTAGTCTATGATGACCATAAATGGGCAGAGCTGGCAATTAAGCCTCTTTCTCCTTTTCAGAACTTCCGCATTGTGCACATACTCTTGGCAACAACCACACATACCGTAGTTCAAAGAACACAATATGCCATTTTATATGGTAATTTTGCAGTAGTTGTGCTCATTTTGTTAATTCTTTTAAATATTTATGCCAACTAGTTTCAAGTTGTGCCACATGTGATAAACTCTTCTTTCAGTCATTTGTATTCATGAGATAGCTAAAAACTGGGGGAAACATTACCGTAATTAGATAAAGGACCTATAGAACATACAACTACTTGATTTGTCCATCGAAGAATTACTGATTCGTGAAAGCCTTAAAAAAAACTCTCAAAGGCTGACTCGACTTCAGATATAATGTGATAGCAGATGAAAGGTATGATCGCAAGGAATTTGCTTAGAAAATGGTTCTACTGACTTAACTTTTGAATTAGTTCTGATTAGCATTAGCATTTTTAAAAAACAGATTTAGTATCTTTCCTTTCCAGACTATTTTTCAAACGAATACATTTTAATAGTCTTATTTTGGCATACTGGTAACTCCAGTAACCATCCTGGTTAGCATTAACAACAGCTCTTTATCAGTAACAACAGCTCTTTATTGCAACTCAAGTAAACATCCAGCTGGGGAATGGTCGGGCAGCATCCCCTTTTAAAGGGATCTGTAGACCTCTTGACCAATGGGATTCAACCTCTATTCCCGCCGGAACAGAGGACCTTGGTGGAAACCTCTGTCAGTCTGTTGGGGGGGGGGATATCTAACGGTTTACTTAGACTGTATGACACTAGTAAATTATCTTTGAAGATTGCAGTTTGTGACATTGGTCATTTTGTTTTTAAAAACTCAGTTAAAATAAATTATGGTTTACCATGATGTGTGAAGCCTGCCATGATGAAACAGCTTGCTTCTGTCAAGCTGATGCAAGTCATTGTAAGATCAACATTTTAGACTACACACACACACACAGACACACAGACACACACACACACTCTAGTAGAAATATATATTTAAGTGTAATGCATACACACACACACAGAGAGAGAGAATCTATATGTGTATGCATATGTGTTTGTGTTGAGCAGAAAGTAAATGAATATTGGATTTTGCTTTATACACAAAAGCTTCTTTTTTGTGAGGCACACCTAAGATTAGATTTGTCATTTTTTATTGATTGAATAAATGTATATAGAACACATATTTTTATCATTAAAAAATAGTTTCCTGTATTTCCACTTGTATTACAGAGGTCTCATACTGCTGAAAACATTGTATGATTTTGTTGCAATGAGCTTCTCCCAAAAATAGCACTAATATATAATATCGAAACCTCAGGTTTTACTCAGACACATTTTTACAGCTCATAAATTCCTAGCTATTCATTTCCCAATCAAATATTAGAGGAGAATAGAACAGGATGTGAAATAATTCCCCTATAGGCTTATCCACTTTTCAGTGAACACAGATTTTTACAAATTAGCCACATTTTATTATAGTCTGTTAGACAGCCAATGGTCTGTAGTTAAAGCACAAAACTCAGGTGATGTCAGTAAGAATGAACTTTGCTCAAAGACATGGCATATGTGGGTGATATCTGTGAGGCACTGAGCAAAGTTTTTTTCCACTTCTACTAAAATGTTGAGTCAAAAACATTATGCTGTGTAGGCTGTGTCCAAATAACTTTCAGATACTCTTAGGCAAGGGTGTGATACTAACCTGTTTTCACTGGCAGAGCACTCAGGCCACCACAGGCACCCCTAACAGGAGTGACGGCGAGCTGGCCATGCCCTCCCTGGTGTAGAGGCCCCTCCACTTCAGCCCCCCCAAGGTCAAACATAACCCTGATGCGGCCCTCAATGAAATCGAGTTTGACACCCCTGCTCTTAGATCCCTTCCATATCTGTTATTCTGTTATTTGATAAAATGTGACTTGGTTTAGCAACTTGGGAAAACTTTACCAATAGTATTTCATTTGAATGTACTACAGTTAAATAAACCCTATGGCATTTGATATCTCGCAAGGTGTGATACTAACCAACCCAAGGCCACTATATGAACTCCATAATTGAATTTATAGGTATCACAGCTGTCTGTAAAGAATCCTCTGTGAGAGAGACAGGTGGTTTCAAACTTTGATAAACAAATTATAGTATGTACTGGTATTACAACTGTATCTACAGCCATAACCATTGGCATTTCATTCAAGTTGTCTGGAATGAATCCACTGCATGTTTGCACAGGTAGCCTTTTCACACCTGTAAATATAGGTGCGACTCTAGTGTACCCACAGCAAACACAGTTACAATGCAACGTTGACATTTCAAACTTGGTTTCTGTTGATTAAACTGAAGACTCCAGCCATTATGCAATATCTGTCTCTTACTTATTTTCTCCCTTCACAGATAACCTGCAAGGGTGAAAAATAAACATGACAAAGTTCTGAACCTTTTCAGAATGAGAAATATGATTTTCCCGATGACTGTTTTCCCCTAAGCAGTTCTTTTTTATTATTATTTTTGGCTGCTTCTGAAAAGAGAAGGCAAATAAACTTGAGAGTTTGATTGCTTATTCACCTGGTCATACATAGGCTCAAAAGTATTTGCAGTCTGACAAAAGTATCCTTAGTTTTACTCAGAGGTTTTATTTATGCTTTAAAAGTTGAAAACTTGTCAGACTTGTCAGAAATTATTGTTCTTAAAGAAATTCAATGTTTAATTAATTCAACATAGTTTTTAATCAAATAAATAACAGTGAAAAATAAGTAATGGTATGCATGACGATCTTATTAAATGGTAAACAACCATCGCTAATTAAAAGGTGTTAATTAATATCTTCTCTTCTGATTAGACTATTTCTTTTAAAATACCTGTTGTGGTATTTATTTAATATTCAAGGTGATATCCAAAAGGTTTGAAATACTAGTACACTCATGCTATTGTCAATTTCCTGCATCTCTCTCTCTCTCTCTGTGTATGTATGTATGTGTGTGTGTATGTGTGTGTGTGTGTATGTATGTATGTGTGTGTATGTATGTATGTATGTATGTATGTGTATATATATATATATATATATATATATATATATATATATATACACACACACACACATACATACATACATACATACACACACAGATACATACTTTCATATATGTATGTATATATGTATGTATGTATTTATGTATGTATGTATGTATGAATGAATGAATGAATGAATGAATGAATGAATGAATGAATGAATGAATGAATGAATGAAGTTGACAATAGCCTGAGTATACTAATATTTCAAACCTTTTGGATTTGGACATACATATATACATATGAGACCTGGGCAACATCTAACCCTTTGGCTGTCCCTGTCTGGCCCCCATGAGGTCAATCAGAAATTAGAAATCAAATGTAAATAAATTTATGCACACAACTGCATTGCTTTTATTTTGAAGGCGATGGCATTCTCTCTCCCCCTTCCCAATTTATGTATGTTTGCATAAGGTTCTAGGTATGTTCACAGTCCTATTGATTCAGCCCTCCAAACAGTCACAATTTCTCATCTGGCCTCTTGGAAAAATTAATTGCCCACCTTTGCTATACACTTAAACAAAAATACAGGGAATGCTTGTTTTCATCCATTGGTATGAATTCAATATGCAAGTCATTGTCTCACTTTCCTGCTGAATATTGTCAAAAGGCTTCATTGTACTTCTTTAATTATTTCCATCTACATACATACACATACATACCATACATACATACATACATACATACATACATGAACAATAAAAACATTAATCATGGACATTGACTCAATATGAGACTATTGCGTGCCAATTCAATATTCCAACAAATATTTCTCTGTTTCTGATCCTCATTTAAAAGGGTGACTTGATCTTTAGATTTCTTAATGTTTGAGAACCAAGATATTCCTAAATAGACAAATCCTCTCCTCAACCCAGACAAGACCGAGTGGCTGTTGTGTTTCCCTCCCAATAATTTGGCCAATGTTCCATCACTCAGGCTGGGGGGTCAAATTTTACACCCCTCAGACAGGGTTTGCAACTTGGGAGTCCTCCTGGACCCACAGCTGACTTTCGACCATCATTTGTCAGCTGTGACCAGGGGGGCATTTGCCCAGGTTCGCCTGGTGCGCCAGTTGCGGCCCTACCTGAATCGGGAGGCCCTCACAACAGTCACTCGAGCCCTTGTGATCTCTAGGCTGGAATACTGTAATGTGCTCTACATGGGGCTGCCCTTGAAGAGCATCCGGCGACTTCAGCTAGTCCAGAATGCGGCCGCGCGAGTGATTGTGGGCGCACCGTGGTTCGCCCACATAACACCTATCCTCCGCGAGCTGTGCTGGCTACCTGTTGATCTCCGGGTGCGCTTCAAGGTGCTACTTACCACCTATAAAGCCCTCCATGGTAGTGGGTCTGAATACTTGAGAGACCGCCTTCTGCCGATTACCTCCCTCCGTCCCATCAGATCGCACAGATTGGGCCTCCTCCGAATTCCATCCGCCAGTCAGTGCCGACTGGCGACTACGCAGAGGAGAGCCTTCTCAGTAGCAGCTCCAACCCTTTGGAACGATCTCCCCGTGGAGATTCGTACCCTCACCACCATCCAGACCTTCCGCACAGCCCTCAAGATCTGGCTATCCCGTCAGGCCTGGGGATAAGATCCCAATCCGCCCCTCCCGAATGCTGAATGAATGTTGTGTTTTACTGTTTTATTTTATTTTATTCACAAATTTTATGTTTTGTCTTGCACTCCCTCCCACGAGTTGTAAGCCACCCTGAGTCCCCTCAGGGAAAAGGGCGGCCTATAAATGCCAAATAAAACTCTAAACTCTAAAAAACTCTAAGCTGGTTAACATACTTGCCTTTTCTGCTAAATTCATGCTATTGTCAACCTAATGTCACTGGGATTTGCATTATACTTACTACAAACCTCCACTCAATTTTATGAGATTGTTAGTAGCCCACAAAGCCAATCCTCCTCCTTCTCCTCTTCCTCCTATTCTTCCTCCTCCACCATGACTACTATCATCATCACCACTGCATCTGGCCACATTGCTTCCTTGAAATAATTTGTCCCTGTTTCCAGAGATATCCTTGCAGAAGAATAGATAAATTCCTTCTGAATAGAAATCATGAATTTCTAAGCCAGTCTCTGGATAAAAGTATACATTTTTTGACTTGGTGCATTCCTACTGAAAAGAACAGTGGCTGTGCTACAAAATATTTCCTCCTGGAGAAATGCCATGGAAAGTTTTGCATCTTGGAGCGAAGGGAGAGGACGCGACAAGAGGTGTAGCAAAACAGTCCTTTATTCAAGCATAGTAACTACGATTCAACGTGGCGTGGTTCGCGCCAAACATTTATACCCCCAAGTTTGAACAATGAGCCAATAGGGCGTCGAGTAGCTCAACCAATCGAAGAGAGGATTAAACCGGCTCCGCCCAAGAACCAATCAGAAAGGGAGACCTTACTTCCCGCGCTAGTATTCAACACCCCTCCCCCCCTAGTCAAGGTACCCTTAGGAAGGGCAAACATAGTCTTGTAGATAGGTGGGGCGGTGACGCTCTCGTCCCGACCTTCGTAATTCCCCAGTGGTTTTCGTCGAGGGGGAAACCGCCGGCGGAGGCATGTCCGTAGCGGGGCGGTGCGTCTGCGGTGCAGCCCCAAGAGATGGTGCTGGCCCGGGGCCACGTGCCCAGTGTCCATTTGTCCAAGGTGGCGTCTCCGTGGCAACAAGAGTGTCCGACAGTGGCCCCCTGCAATCTGGTTGGAATGTAGATTCAGAGTCTCGATAAGGGCTTCGCGGGAAGGAATAGCCGGATGAGGCACGTCTGTCCGAGAAGTCGGCTTGTCCCCCGTTCCCCGAATGGAGACCGTCCGTTGGGGAAAGGGTCATCAAGGGTAGCTCACGCTGAGAGCGAGTGTCTGAGGAGCTCGGGCCGTCTGCTTCCGCGGGGAGGCGTCGCCTTAACTGGTCCAGGTGGCGCCTCCATTGTGTTCCGTCGGCCAGACCGGCCCTGAAGGAGCAGGGGCCAGTCAGAGCTGTGATGGTCGCGGGAACCCACCGTGGATCCCCGGAAAAGGAACGGGCCCATACGGGATCCCCTAACTTAAACGTATGGGAAGGAAGGGCCCCTAGGTTGCTCGGCAGATCCCCTGCGTAAAGTGGATGTAGCCTATCTAGGGGGGTTCGCAATCTCCTTCCCATCAAGAGCTCCGCAGGAGTTTTATTAGTCGTTGGGCAGGGTGTAGAGTGCTGGCTCAGGAGATACGCCGCCACTCTTTCCTGCCAGTCGCCCTGGTCCATGCGGCCCAAGGCTTCTTTGGCTGAGCGAACTGCACGCTCCGCCCGGCCGTTACTAGCTGGATGATAAGGGGCTGTGGCTGCGTGTCTGATTCCTTGTTCGGCCAGGAATTCTTGGAACGTGGTGGAGGTAAACTGGGGCCCATTATCTGAGACTATCACATCCGGTAGCCCATGTGTGGCGAACATCTTACGAAGGGCCCTCACTGTACTCTCTGCTGTAGTGGAGGTCATGATTACCAGCTCCACCCACTTTGAGTAAGCATCAACGACTATCATAAAAGTTCGGCCATGGAAGGGGCCAGCGAAGTCAATGTGTAAACGGGACCATGGGCCTCTAGGAATTTCCCACTCCCGGGGGGCGGCTGTGGGAGGATTCGGCCTAGAGTTTTGACATATCCTGCATCGACCTACATAATCTGCAATTTCCGAATCTAGCAAAGGCCACCACACATAGCTGCGGGCTAAAGCTTTCATTCGCGCTATGCCGGGATGGTTTTTATGAAGTGCAGGCAGGATTCGTGCCCGCAGGGCTGTGGGGATCACTACCCTATCCCCCCAGACAAGACAACCCCCATGAAGGGCAAGTTCGGCTTGTCGTGCTTTAAACGGTCGGAATCCTTCCGCTACCTTTTCCGCGGGCCAACCCCTCAAAACCCATGAAGCTACTTGGGATAAGACCGGGTCAGCCTTTGTACAAGCTGCGACATCCGCAGCAGAGACGGGGAGGTCAGATTCAGCAATGGACAAAATAGAGAGAGAAGGCACGTGGGCTGTGTCCGTCTGTGGCAAGGGGCAACGGCTCAGGGCGTCTGCGTGCCCTAGCTGCTTACCCGGACGGTATAACAGCGTATACGAATATGCCGTTAAAAACTCAGTCCAGCGTGTCATGCGGGGAGACAAAATGGGGGGAGTTGGCTTGTCGCCTGCTAGTAGCCCCAGGAGCGGCTTGTGATCCGTGACAAGGGTGAAATTCCTACCATAAAGGTAGTCATGGAATCGCTTAATGCCGGACACTGCAGCCAAGGCTTCTTTATCGATTTGGCTGTAGTTTCGCTCCGTTGAAGAAAGTGTCCGGGAGTAGAAAGCTATGGGGGCCTCTGAGCCATTCGGGAGAGCATGGCTCAGGACCGCCCCTATACCATAGGGAGAGGCGTCGCATGTCAAGACTAGGGGCATCTTATCGCTGTATTGAATCAGGACTGCCGACGAAGTTAAAATATCTTTTATAGCCGCGAACGCGTGCGCTTCACGGCTACCCCATTTCCAGGCCGCTGACCGGTCAAGCAGTCGATGTAACGGTTCAGCTAACGAGGCCTTGTGGGGAATAAAAGGGGCATAAAAATTTAACAGCCCCAGGAACGCCTGCAATTCCGCCCTAGAGGTGGGTGCAGGTGCGTTTTTAATGGCAGCAACTTTGGAGGGAGTGGGGTGAATGCCTTGTGCATCGATGAGAAATCCCAAAAATTCTACTTGGGGAACAGCAATTTCGCATTTGCTGCGCTTTAGTTTCAGTCCTGCCTCCCTAAAACGTGTAAGAACCTCCCGCAGTATTTTCAGGAGTTCCGAGTGGCTAGGGGCTGCGACCAGGACGTCGTCAAAGTAGGGAACGACGCCGGGGAGCCCGTGGAGCAACCGCTCCATAAGGCTCTGAAAAATCCCTGGGGCAACCGAAACGCCGAATTGGAGACGGCGGCAACGGAAAGCCCCGCGGTGGGTGACGATGGTCTGGGCTGTAGCCGCGTCATCGTCTACGGGGAGCTGCTGGTAGGCCTGTGCCATATCTAGCTTGGCGAAAATACGGCCTTGCCCTAAGGAGTGGAGTAGATGTTGCACTACGGGAACGGGATATGGATTTGCCTGCAGGGCCAAATTGATGGTCGACTTATAGTCGGCACATATCCTCACCGATCCGTCGGGTTTGACCGGGAGTACTATGGGAGTTTCCCAACGGGCATGATCTACGGGCTCGATTACCCCCTGCTCTATAAGCTTATCAAGTTCAGCATCTACCTTTGCTCTCAATGCGAGGGGGACCCTGCGTGCCTTCAGCCTAATGGGCGCGACCTGGGGATCGAGGCAAAGGGAAATGGGGGTGCCCTTATAACAGCCCAATCTCCCATCGAACACATCTGCAAACTCGTCTAACACACTATCTACGGTGCGGGGAACTACCCTGTGCACCCCTTCTATAGTGAGACCCAAAACGGGGAACCAATCCAACCCAAGGAGAGCGGGCAGGTCATTCCTAACAATTAAAACTGGAAGTTTTCCTTTAAAATCTCCGTATTCCACCCGGATGTGGAATATTCCTGCCGTGGGAATCCCATTTCCCTGGTAATCTAGAAGGGAAACCCCAGCGGGGCGCAATTTACTCTGGGGAACCCTGGGGCAAAGGTGGGAAAACAAAGCCCAAGATAGAAGGGAACGGGAAGACCCAGAGTCCACCTCCATTCGGCAAGGCTGACCTTCGAGACGGACGACGGTGCTAATTTTGCGATGGCCGGCGGGAACGTGAGAAGCCTGGTAGACCACGCAGTCGGCGCTGGAGGGCTGATAGGTTGAATGGCAGTCCTCAGCTCGCCTCGCAGAACGTGGTTGTTGGCGGCCTTTCAGTGCCTGGCGCTGGTCGCTGGGCTGCATAAACGATGGGGCTGGCACAAGAGCCCGGCAGACCCTGGCGAGGTGTCCTTCTCCTCGGCAACGGCGGCAGACGGCAGAACGAAACGGGCAGGATGCGCGGCTATGGCGACCGCCGCATCCGCGGCAAGGAGCGTTTGAGACTGGCTGAGCGGGTGTCGGTGGTTGCTGGTGTGGCCTCCGCTTTGGTTGCGTCCTCATTTGTCC
Organism: Thamnophis elegans; assembly: GCF_009769535.1. Lineage (NCBI taxonomy): Eukaryota > Metazoa > Chordata > Lepidosauria > Squamata > Natricidae > Thamnophis > Thamnophis elegans. The sequence continues at coordinate 121,894,369 of NC_045543.1, read as the reverse complement.
GACGGTTTCCTCCTCCTCATCTTCCGACGGAGAGGGATCGTCGACGAGGTTCGTCTGGGTGGAAGGCGCTGCAGCAGTTTGCGCGGGGGTTTTCAGCTGGAGGCGTTCGATGTCGGCCGTGGATTGTTCAGAGAGCTCTGCTGCTCGTGCGGTCTCCACGGCTTGCACCAAGGTAATTTTGTGGTTCCGGAGCATACGGCTGCGCAATTGCACATCGCGGACCCCGCATACAAACTGCTCCACGAGGTTCTCCTCCAGGTCTGCAAAATCGCACTGAGCGGCCACTGTGCGCAAAGCCTCTAGAAACTGGCTGATGGATTCATTGGGCTTCTGCACTCGGCGGCGAAAAGTAAAACGACGTGCGATCAGAGAAGGTGAGGGGGCGTAATGGTCCCTCAGCCTGGACATCAGCTCGTCCCACCCCAGTTTGTAGGCTGGCCTCGGGGCGGCCAGAGCTCTCGCAGAGGCAAACATGGAAGGCTCACAGCAGGACAAGAAAAAACTACATTTCTCTTCGTCAGTCTGTGCCCGGTTCTTCGATGCGATTAGATAACACTCAAAACGCTCCATAAAACCGTCCCATGATTCTCCGGCAGATCCAAACGGCGCGAAAGGAGGAAGCGATGACGCCATTGTGGTATGAAGCCAGAGAAGGAAGAAGACGGCAAGAAAATTTTACGTTCGCTGCCGGAGTTCTCAACCTGAGGAGCGGATTCGTACTGCTTCAGACGCGGTGGCAAGCTGGCTTGTTCTCCTCCGTGGTCGCGGGAATCATATCCCACCTTCGTCGCCAGTTTTGCATCTTGGAGCGAAGGGAGAGGACGCGACAAGAGGTGTAGCAAAACAGTCCTTTATTCAAGCATAGTAACTACGATTCAACGTGGCGTGGTTCGCGCCAAACATTTATACCCCCAAGTTTGAACAATGAGCCAATAGGGCGTCGAGTAGCTCAACCAATCGAAGAGAGGATTAAACCGGCTCCGCCCAAGAACCAATCAGAAAGGGAGACCTTACTTCCCGCGCTAGTATTCAACAGAAAGGTTAACTACTGTTCACATACCAGCTGTGGCAGTTGTAGCATGAATCAAAACCAGTGCTTTTAAGAACATTTAATACAACTTAGATAATTCTTTAACTCTTCTGGTAGGAGAGTGTGGGAAGAATTCTCCCAGCCATATATTTTGACTAAGGAAAAAACAACAACCCTTAATTGCCAAACTAATGGGGAGAAACCTCTGAAAGGCTAGAATGAGATGTTTAGAAAAGTTGCGTTAGTTGCATTAAGACTTGTAGTTTTACTAGTGTAGTCTGATCCTGGCTTGAAGAGACCATGTGTCCTACTTTATTAAGAGCAATGAGAACAGTTTCCAGGTTGTATGAATGTAAAACTATGGAATCATCTACGTGTGAGTTGGGCAGCTATATAGATTTGTTTAATAAATAAATAAAAGCAGAGGACACTGTCCATTACTGGACACTATCCATTAATGGATAATTCTTCCTGCAAGAAATGGTCTGATATACCATTTAGCTTATTACTAAGAATCCTGAGTGCTAGCAAGTCCTTAGAGCAGGGGTGTCAAAATCAATTTCATTGAGGGCCACATCAGGGCTGAGGTTGAGCTTGCGGGCATGGCCAACTGGGTGTGTGTGGCCTACTGGCTGGGCATGGTCACCTGGGTGGGCTTGGCCAGCTTGATGCCACTCCCCAAACTGCTGATATGTTTCCTCCTCACACTGGGTAGACCGGGCCGAAGTTCCACTGGCCTGATCATTCTTCTTTGCATTGGGTATACCGGGCCAAAGTTACATTGGCCTGACCTTTCCTCTTCACACTGGGTAGACAGAATTGAAGCTACACTGGCCCAAATTTTCCTCTTAACATTGGGTAGACCTGGACGGCCCTGACCATATCACAGACTGGTTCCGGCCTGCGGGCCTCAAGTTTGACACCCCTTTTATAGAGTTTCACAAAGGAATTTTCTAGACCAGCTTGGAAATGCTAGGAGTATAGCTTGACTAAGCGAAGCACAATGCCTACTGCTTTGCAATGCAGTAATCCCATTTCTCTTTCTTTCCATTACCCAATCTCTTATTAGCAGACTTTCCTTCAAGAGATAAACATTTTACTTTTGAATGCAAAATCCAGTTATTCGGAAGAGTTGCTTGAGTTGTGCACAAATGCAATGAAAAACATAAACAGACTTTTGTTGCTTTGATCCATGTTTTCATAAAATCAGTGCTGGAGAGACGGGGGAGGGAGGAGAGAGGGAGGGAGGGAGAGAGAGAGAGAGAGAGAGAGAGAGAGAGAGAGAATCACTTACATTCTACTGCAAGCACACTATTTGTAAACATTAACTTATTATTTGTCTATCCCAAGGAATGTCATGAAGCAGAAAGCAAATCACTCTGTGGAAGAATGTGACCTTGGCTAGTCTAGGACTGAGAAAAAAAATCTCATCCCTCTGACATTGCCTTGTTTGATGGAGAAATACATTACTGAAGGACTGGTCAGTGGACAGATTTGAGCATCTACTGTACTTTAAGCTTTAAACTATTCCGCTAAACTGCTCTTGGGCGTTCCTCCTTACAAGTAGAATTCAACGCTCAACTCCCTCCCTTCCATCCCCTTCCTGCATCTCTCTAGCTCCAACAAAATATTTGTAATGACACAGAAAAAACCCATTACCTTTTCATAGCAAACTTTTGAAAAAAGCTATTTCAAAACTCTCTACCAAATTTATGGGCAGATTAATCTTTAGTAGATGATTTTTCTGAACAGGAACATTCTCCAATAATTTTTCAAGGGCAGGACTCATATTATTACAGTGGCAATAATAATACATCTGAAAAAGTTTCATGATGACTTTCCTTGGGATTTATTTGTACTATGATGGAACACCAATAAGACACAGATTGCTGGAGATTGGATTGTGTGTGATGAAAGACAGGAATTTAGCCACCTTGTAACTAAATAAGGGCACCTGTCTATGGATAGTCTCTATGATCAGGTCGTGGTTGTTCCAAAATGTGCTTTTCAAAAGGTAACTGGACTTTTCTTAGTTTTTTTCTTCTCATCCAAGAAGCTGAGAAATGAGGAAACTTCTTGGATGAGAAACAAAATATTTTCAAGGAAAAAACTAAGAAAGTCCAATTGCCTTTTGAAAAGCAGCCTTTGGGTCAAAAGTTTGAGAATCAGTGGTGGGATTCACTTAGCTTTCCTACCAGTTCTCAAATGTGAGTGTATGTGTGCATGCATGCTTCACTCACACACACCATGTCTACGCACACGCACTGCATCTGTGCATGGGGGATGGAGCCTCCCACAGCCGCTGCTACCAGTTCACCCGAATCAGAGAGAACCAGCTGAATACTACCTCTGTAATAGTAACATTACATTCCATCTAGAAGAATTTGATTCTCATTTCTTTTGAAAGCAAGTAGTAGATAAAAGTTCAGATTTTGTCTTCCTGACAGTCAAACTTCTACGGTGTTAATTGTTCATGTACAACTGCCTTAAGTAGCAAAATACTGCAGAATTATGTACAAGACTACTCAGAAATAGGTTTGGCCAAGGTCAGTGGGATTTGAGCTATCATCTGGTTTGGTTATTGCATATAGTGTACTGCAAACTCTCAAAATGTTTTAGTATCCACCTAGGAAAGGTTGATGATCTAATTCATTAATCAAGGAGGAAATCCTCAGGAGTTGGCGAGCAGTTAGACCATCTCTTATTCCGGATGTTATGAATGGTTTTTTCCCCCCCTTCTGGAGAATCAATCTTTCCTGGCCTACTCTCATAGGACTCTATGCTCATTAACGGAACTTAACAAGAAATGAAATACAATTCATATTTCCTTTGGAAAATATTTCCCTAACTCTAGTTCAGTGGTTGTTTGAAAGCAAATTGCTTTCCCAAAGCTAAAAGAATTGGAACTGATCTTTTTGAGAAGTTTGTGAACATCAGCAGTCAAAATCGTTAATTTATGTATAAGAAATCTATTAAACCACAATCTCAACTTCACTTTCTTTAGGAAGTGCCATTTTATTTTGCTCATCCTCCATGAATCATATACTTCCGATATGAACATTTAAGGAGGACTGAGATCAGTATATTAAAAAAAAAAAACTGTAGCAAATTTTCATGAGCAAAAAACACAGTCAGAATTGTGTTATGAAGTTTGAGTGAAACCTTGCTCAGTCATTGTTGACATATTTCCAGAAGTTTTGCTTGATTTTACACTTAATAACGGCAGCAAGACTGTTGGTGGCGCAATACTGGAAAAAGGAAGACTTGCCTACAATTCAAGAATGGACATTGAAAGTCACAAATTTAGCCGAGATGGCTAAAATATCGGCATATCTTAAAGACCACTCAAATGAGAGATATAAACGAGACTGGAAAAAAAATGGATTGATTATATACAAAATAAATACGGGACTAAGAAATTCCAGATAGCCTATGCTTAAGATCAGGAATGATTTAAATTGTTTAAAGTTAGTTTAGCAAGGAGGAGCTAAGTTCAATGTAAAGATGTTATTAATTTCTTATTCTTTTTTTTTCAATATATCTTAGACTGTGTTTGTTTAAAATCTATACTGTGTACGAGTTCTGGGAAGTCGGGGGGGTAGGTTGTGGGGGATTGGGGGGAGGGTGGGGGGAGGGATATATATCAGGTTAGATGAGATGTGTTAGATTTCAATGTAATTTGACTCCACATGTATACTGCTTTTTTTTCTTTATTTTATATTCTCATTACTATTATTATTACTACTTTTTGTTTCAAAATAGGATAGGCTAAGCATATTGACATGTAGCGGAAATACACCAAGGAGAGGAGGAGTGGGAAAGAAGAAAGATAGGGAGAGAAGGATAGGAGAGAGGGTAAGGGAGGAAGATGAGAAGGATAAGGAGGAGTGGATTGTAGAGAGAGGAGCAGTAGAAAGGGAGGGGAAGTAGAGTAGAAAAGGATGATGGAGGGAAGATAGAAAGTTGGAGGGTGGTAGAAGAAAGAGGTGTATAGAGAGCAGAAGAGCTATAATGGTTTTCTATTTTGGGGGGTGGGGCATTGTTGACAAGAGGAACTGATGTAATTATTATTTAATACTATATGATATGGGCTATGTATAGTATACATGTGAGTGTGTGTTATGAAAATGAAAATGGAAATTTAAAAAAAAAATATTTCCAGAAGTTTTAATAAAGCATGTTGATCTCTACTCTTTAAAACCACAGTTCAGACATATTAGCAGACTTCTGTATTAAAAATACAGGTTAAGAATTTAATGTCTGAATATTCTACTATATAAAATTAAATAAATCTTCCTTGCCTGTAGAAAGCTAAATGTCAAGTGGAAATATTGTATAGAGTTGTATAGAAATATTGTATAGAAACCTATAGGATTCATTATCACAAGATACAGCAACAATGATGACTTTAAAAAGGAATTAGATGCCTCCGCCCCCCCCCCCCCCCTTTCTCATTATATTTAGGTAAAAGATTAACAGGAGTTGTTGCTCTTGAAATTTTATTTTTAGCAGAATTGACAGCAACATGTTTTCAAAAAACTGACATACATAGGAAACCACAATAGCACCCTAATAATACAATGCGTATGATGATTACATTATGCACCGTTACATAAGTAAATCCCCACATCTGTTGCAAATATATTAGTTGCAGTACTGTGTGATTATGTCACACACATCATCATCTGCCCCCTCTTGCCTTCCCCTACATTTCTAAGCATTAGTTTCAGGGCAGAATGTGAAAATAAGATCCGTGTTTACATCTCCTGCTTAAAAAGCAGTTGTGCAAAACAATAACAGTGTGAGCCTTGGCCCAATCTAGCAGGGATATTTTATTGTGTGCTTATAAAGTGGTGAATATATGATTGATCTTTGTAAACTGCTAATGAGAATCAGTTGCATTAAATAGAATAGTAGAATAACAGACTTGGAAGGCAACTTGGAGGTCTTCTGATCCAACCCCTTGTTCAAGCAAGAAACCCTATAACATTTCAGGCAAATGTGTGGCCAATGTCTTCTTAAAAATCTCCAGTGTTGGAGCACCCACAACTTCTGGAGGCAAGTCGTTCCACTGATTAATTATTATGATTGTCAGGAAACTTCTCCTTAGTTCTAGATTGGTTCCTCCTTGATTCTCTCCCTAATCCTATTCTAATTTCCCCCTCATACTGGATCTCCGTAAGGGTTCCAAATAGCATCCAAAAGTAAATTAGAGTCCAAGGCAACGTATTGCTCAAAGTTCCAATTTATTTTTTATTCTTAAATGTTTTATTCATTTTCATTTTCAATTTTGTACATTCACTTATATACTGAATATTTGCAATAATAATAATAATATAATAATAAAAAAAGAAAAACCCCAACCTAAACACATCGCTTTCATACACCCCTTCTTCTCCCCCTCCAACTTTCCTTTCTCCCCCCAACGATCACCCCTCCTACTTCCCTTTCCCCTCCTATCTTCCTTTCTCGCCTTCCTCACCCTCCTTCCCCTCTCATCCTCCTTACATTCCCCTCTTCCTCCCTCCTTACTTCTCCCTCTTCCTTTCCTCTACTTCTCACTTTGGTGCATTTCTCTATTCCTTAATCTATTCAGTTACTAAAAATTACGCTGAAAAGAAAAAAGAAGAAAAAAAAAAAGAAAAAAAAGAGAAAAATAAAAAGAAAAGATAAGGAACAACAGTATACAAGTGTATTCTTCTTATTCTATATATTGAAACTATATCTCCACCCACCCACCCACCCCCAATGAACCCCCCTCCCTAATCCCCTCCGACTTCCCAGGTCCCACACCCGGCACAGTTCAGTACCATTCACCTTCTAAAATATCTTATTAACAATAATAATGAAAATAAAATAAAAAGAACACTCCGAAAAGAAAAAAAACGAAAAAAAAAATAAAAATCTTTTGCATTATGCTCAGCCTCCCATCATTCTTAAAATTTAAACAGTATAAATCATTCCATTTATATTTTGTCCTCGTCCCTTACTTCTTTGATATTTACCCCCATCTTCCTGTAGACTCTCCAGATAGCCTTTCTTAACCTTATATTCAAATATTAGTTTATAAAAAAATCAATTTATCTTCAAATACAGAGCAGTCTAATCATACTTTCGCTACTTATCTTCCTACCCTTCGTTTCTCATCTCCATTCCTCCCAAGCCCAAATTCCATAAGATTAGGATCTCGCTCTTCACTTTAAAATCCTGAGCTTTTTATGTTATACTTCAAGCATGTAAATCCGTAAAATGTGTGCCCAAAATCCATATCACTTCATTCAATCCCAAGATCCCTTCATCAATATCCCGCTCCACCTTCCCTTCTGCCCCACTCCTCCCGACTCCATTCATCCCAAACCGCAATTCAAATAAATCTTAGTCCCCGCTTTCCTCACAGAAAACAATTCATGCGCAGTTTGGATTGAAATTCAAATAAGTCTTATAAAAGTCCCGTACAATATCTGTCCAAAATAAGCAATGCTTCTTTCCATTCCTCATCGGTACACAGCTTTACCATTTCATCCCAAACAGAAATCCTAAAATTTTAATCAGTCCAAGAGCTTAGAAAGTATTTTAAAGACATCGCTGGATCTATATTCTTTACTCTTCTGCCCTTCCGGAAAGAGAAGGCAACCCTCTGCCTTATAACCACGTGTCCCGCTGCTTTAAAAATATGGCTAAATCCTCAGTTTCCGCTCTTCTGCCTCTCCAGTAGGGGGAGAACAACTCCCTCCATCTTGTAACCAAGTAAGTTGCTGCTTGTCTTTCCTTCACCTTGTCCTTCCGCATTTCCGAGTGAGTCAAGAAGCCCCGCCTTCAGAGTTTTATAATAAAAGTCCCGAGCTTCCGAAACAGAATTAATACGAAATCTTTGATTTTAGAGTGTAACTGTGATTCCAACTGGAGCTTCCCATTTATACTGTATTTGACGATTTCTAAGTTCTTGGGTTAAAAAAAGTATAGCCTCTCCTTGCTTGCAGCATCTGGAGCGGGATTTCTTTAAAGACAAACAAATCATGGCCATCGATTCGGAGCCTGTTGTTGTAAAACTTTTGGGTGATCGCATTTCTGGATTCTCTTGTGAAAAAGTATATAATTATGTCTCTTGGAAGCTGTTGTTGTTCTGCTACACACGAATTCTGGCGATAGATTTTTCGAATATTCCAATCAAAATTGAATCCCGGACCTCCCACCGCTTGGCTGAAAGCTTCTACAAACGTCTGTTTCAAGTTCTCTCCTTTCTTTTCGGGCAGTCCTCTGACTCTTATTGCAAACGCCTTTCTGTTATAATTTATCATTATAAGTTGTGTTTGAGTATCTCTAATCTCTTGTTGTAATACTTGGATGTTGGAAGTGAAATTAGAATTAGCCTCCTCCAAGGTTTCCAGTTTAGTCTCCATTTCTTCGATATAATCTGTCAAAGTAGACATAGCTTCAAACATATCCACCTTTATTTGGGCAATTTTAGTCTGTATTTTGTCGCATAAATCCAGCACAAATTCTTTGATTTCTTGTTTAAAATCATTGAGTATTTGAAAAAGAAGCTCCTGTGTCAAGGAATCTCCAGTAGGGGGTGTAGGAGGCAAAGGCAGCGATTTACTAACAAGTTCTTTAAGCACATGCGGGGGGGATTTTTTTGCCTGCTTAGACCTGGGAGGCATTATAGATAAAAGCTGAGAATAAACAGATAAGCAGTGTCTTCACCTAGTCAGTTCTCAATAAATTATTTGTAGATTTTGCTTGTTAATGAGTAGCAGTCTCCGGGGAGATAAAGCCGGTTAATTGCGTCATCAATCACCAACACAGTAAAAACGCCATCTTGTACTCGGTTGAACAAAGAAGTTTCAAAGGAAAAACAAGGCTGGTGTTTAGATAGTTATAAAAAAAGGAACATCACAGGAGTAAGACCCACTCGTGTTAGCCTTAAGTTGCTTTAAGCAATTTATCATTGTCCTGAGGGGGGGGAAATCGCCTGTCTAGGGCTGCAAAAAGGCAGCTGCGAGGAACTGGCTGGAGATAAGAGCTCAGTTACGCTGGATCTCTTCTCCGTTCGCAGCCCAAAAAAAAAAAGGGCTGTGAACTACGAATAAATCCTAGCACCTGAGCTTCTGCCTGCCCCTTTCTGCCAAAAAGGGGTGATATCTATTGATCTTAATTAGATATACAGACCAGAACTCTGAGAGGGGCTCCATTGAGCTCCTTCGGCGACAGGCTCTGCCCCCAGGAAGCCCAAAGTTCCAATTTATTAAGAGAACCGAATTGGCACATCTGGGAAAACCCAAATCTGAAAGCTTCCTGGTTTTCTCCACCTAGTTGAAAGTTCAAGATCTTGCCCCCACACCCACAAGTCTATCACATGGTCCAATCTCCCACTTCCATGCTGGCAGTTCCACCAATCTGATCCAGTCAGGTGCAGAGGTGCAAAGACAAAGGATGAACTTAGCTTTTTAGAAAGAATTTTGTTATGGCTACATAGTATGTAACTCCTTACAATCCCACCCCTCCCATTTTCCCACCATAACAAAATGCATAGTAGAATAATAGAAAGTGTGGCAGGCCAAAGATCCAAAAGAAAAGATGGCTGCAGGCCTGACAACCTCACTCCTTCTTGCCCGGTGTGTTCACCAGCAGACCAATAAAAAGAGAAAAAGAAAAACAATTTACTATTCTTCCAGCCACCTGGACTAAAAGGGCAAAACTGTTGTCAGTTTTAATTAGATTTTTTTTTTAAAGGAAAAACAAGGTCTATCTTTTCCATCAGGGAAGTTTAAAAAAAGAGACCGTTCCTTGCTCCTTCTCAGTCTTTGATTCTTTTTCAATCGAAACTCATAATTACTTGCTGGAGATGAAAACACACATGAGTAGGCAGCTGACTGGAACGAAAGGCACATACACTTTCTTCCTTGTGTGGGTTCATGGGTGTCTGATCACAGGACTGATGCCTAAAGCCATTCATCTACGTTATTCATGGCCTATATAATGGTGCACATTTTGTTTAATCTGTGCTAACTTCCACATTTAAATCTGATGCAAAATATTTATGGTATGTCTTTCAGTCATACTTTCTACTACTTCCTTAAGAAATTTAATAACTACAAATAAGCATGTTTGTACAATCTTATTTATATTTTCAATTCCTGAAAATACATGAAATATACATTGAACTAATACATAATATTAGTTACTAGTACCTTAATTTGGAAGAACACTAGACTACACCCAAAAGTTTGTGGAGGTTATATACAACCTAATGCCATAGCTAGGGATTATTTACCTCTGCTTTAATAGGATCACCAAAGGAAGTTTTCATCTCAGCCAACTAAAAATTAAAGAAAGACCTTTCAACCTTTTTTAGATGTGTAAAATCTTTGCACACACCTAGTATAGGGAGGGGAAGAGAAAGAGATTCAAAGTGATTTGATAGTTGAAGTTATAGACTAGAACCATAGAGAATCAAGGTCAAGTGTGCCCTCAGCCATGAAAATTCACTAATGACTCAAAGTCCTTCAGCCCATCTTGTTCCTCAGGATTATTGGGTGTGGGGAAATTGGAAAATGGGCTGCTATGTACATTATCTGAACTCCTGGAGGAAAGATCAAGTGTAAAACAAATAATTGTTCCTGACAGCACAGACTACCCAAATTATTCATTGTTTCTGAAAGAAAGAAAGTTTCTGGTTTGATTAGAAATGCCCATTTTTAACTGATGCCTCCAATATGGGCATATAAGAACTGACACAATAGGCATGCACTAGCAATAACACCTAGACTTAGCACTTAGACTTATATACTGCTTCATAGTGCTTTTACATCCCTCTCTAAGCGGTTTACAGAGTCAGCATATTGCCCCCAACAATCTTAGTCCTCATTTTACCCACCTCGGAAGGATGGAAGGCTGAATCAACCTTGGTCAGCTGAAGTAGCCTGCAGTACTGCATTCTAACCAGAGGTGGTATTCACCAAGTTCTGACCAATTCTGGAGAACCCGTAGCAGAAATTTTAAGTAGTTCAGAGAACCGGTAAATACCACCTCTGACTGGCCCCGTCGCCATCGATTCTCTGCTCCCAAGTCACAGCAGATTGGGAGGAAATGGGGATTTTGCAGTAACCTTCCTCTGGAGTGGGGTGGGAATGGAGATTTTACAGTATCCTTTCCCTGCCACGCCCACCATAAGCCATGCCATGCCCACCAAGCCACACTCACAGAACCGCTAGTAAAAATTTTTGAATCCCACCACTGATTCTAACCACTGAGCCACTTAATATTCCATACTCCTTAATACTATAAGGAAATTAATGAAGAGTTGAATTAGAATAATGGTTATTATTTCATTCCCTCCATTTTTGATATTAAAAATGCTGCACAACTGTTAGGACTTGGGTTTGTCCTCCATCTTTTAAAGCACAACCTTTGGGGCACCAGGGACCAGGGGCATGGAGGGCAGTTTTTCTATGGACTGGGGACATGGTTTTGTGCACTGTCTGGATCCCGCATGTGCACAAATGGGGCTTTGGTCGCTTGTGTGGCCTGGGTCCTAGTGGACTGGGCCAGTCAGCAGCCTTTGGGTTGGGGAACCCAGCTATAAAGTGTAAAGGTACTATCACCTAAGTCAGCTTCTTGGGCATTGCAACAGATATTTGATCTTCAAAGGAAATCTTAGAGGAGGAAACTAGGATATAAATCAGTGGTGGGTTGCAGGCGGTACGCCCCGGTAGAGGCATACCGGTGCCTGCCCGGAGCACCGGGTACCGTTCCGCGCACGCAAACGGAGCCCACAGTGCCTGTGCAACACTCCACAAGAAGCTGGAACATTGCGGAGGCATCACAAGAGGTAAGGATGTATGTATGTGCTGAGCATGTTCATGTGGTGGATGCTGGGCCCTATTGCAACCGTACCGGTTGAAATGTGATCCGGAACCCACCACTGATGTAAATGCAAGCCCTCAAGAGTCCTGGGAGCTAAGGAGATGAAACATGTCCATCTTTTCTGAAGGTATCTGGCAGAGGATATTGCAAATGCAACTCCTATCCTAATCAGGCCTTTCAACTAAAAAAGCAACCTTAGTTCAAATCTGACTTATTCTATTACAACCATCCAAATGTTAATCCTCATATACTGTTTAATATAACAACAGAGCTATATATATATATGATTTCTTGTTAAAAATGAAGCACTCTTCAACATTAAGAGACAAACAGGTCTAGTGAGACTCACAGAAACAACAATGGATTAATAATTGTTTGCAGAAGTTATTCAACAGACTTCAAACACTAGAACTGTTACCTATTCATGAAACATTGCCAAGCAAACAAAGGGGCCATTGTTATAGGTTGTTTGCCCAACTCTCCTTTCTGGTATTACCCACACAGTTATCTATTTTCCTCCAGGCTAGTTAGTCTCTCTAACTGCAAAGCTGACCTTGAAGGGTAGAAGCAAATGGCAAAAGTTACATAAAAAGCTGAACAACAGCAGAGAGGGTGGGGCGTAGCTTGCAAAGTAAACTTGCAACTGTTCTTTTGCAGCAAATAATTTTGGATAGCTTTTAGGGCTAGCTGTATTTTGAGCAAAATCTGTCAAATCCTGGCCTTTGATTTCAGTTTGACATTTCTTTAAAAAAAACATAACTTGATTCTACATTATGTGAAAACTTATATCAAGCTTGACTCTTAATGACAATGTATATCCGCCAGTGTAGCTTTCTTGTCAACAGTATGCACTTGGTGTGCCACTGCCTACTTCTTGGGTATTTGTTAAAACTTCTAAGTCTCTTTTACAACATTGGCATTTTATTATTATCTCCAACCTGAGTACTAACCATGCACAATCCTGTTTATCTTTTCAAGATCAGCTAGCTAGGTTCTTCATGCTGACTGTAAATGATGTTGATTTAGAGATGTTTAGACAAGAGATTTTTTCCCTATCTCTTTCTAAAAACTATGTAAGTCATGTAGCTGTGGAAAGTTCTCAAATTAAAGATTCCCTGGAAGATACCAATAGCAATAGCACTTATATACCACTTCACAATGCTTTACAGCCCTCTCTAAGCGGTTTACAAAATCAGCATATTGTCTCCAGCAATCTGGGTCCTGATTTTACCAACCTCAGAAGGATGGAAGGCTGGGTCAATCTTGAGCCAGTGAGAATCGAACTGTAGAATTGCTGGCAGCCAGCAGACAGCAGAAATAGCCTGCAGTACTGCATTCTAACCACTGAGCCACCATGGCTCTTATGATCCACTAGATGAAGATATCCTCAATCTGAAGAGTTATTCAGTGCCTTTCTGGTTTAAAGATAAAAAGCTGAAGAAGAAAAGGCATAGAAGTGTTGAAGTGACTAGATAGAACTAGTGGAAGGTCCAGTTAAGAGTCAGATGTCTATAAGGTATCTTCTAAACGTAATAACTGTATAAGTCAGTGCTGCATTAGTTCTGGCCCTTCCTAGATAAGTAGTCTCAACATGTGGAAATGGAAGAATTCAAAATTTGTAGCGATTTCAAAAATGTATACTACATAGGATACAATTTGCACAGTGAGAGATATAGTGATTCATGTAACCTACTGGTAATAAAGCCATAAATAAATAAGCGGGGAGAGTAGACATAACACATCACATTATTTAAAAAAAAAAATGTGCAGAAGACAGTTATCCATTGCTTCTCAATTTTCAGAGAAAGTTGGTTTTAGGAAAGAGCAATTATTTATAAACATTCGTTCCAGCCCAACAAAAGGTCAGTGTAACTTTTCTTGTTTACTTTTTATTGTACTCTTCTCCTTTCCCTCTCAGCCCTGTGCTCCACTTTATTGTTTACATCAGGTCACTTGATATAATTCAGCCCCCCCCCCAATAAAATAACTGAAAGCTAAGTTAATTAAGCTGTTGGTCTCAAGAAATAAATGATCTAACTTCAGCTATTGCTTAGTTTGATTAGGCCCAACCTGAAAAAGGGTGGGCTGGGATAAATGAGGAACATGACAACCATTGCCATTAATGTGTCTGGAAGAAGGCCTGGCGATCTTTAGTTACCCAGAGGAGGAAAAGAATGAAAGGAGAGACTGGCAATAGACCAAAAATGCCATCAGTGAATGCTGTGTCTCACTCCTATCTGAAATTTTAATATGCAGCATAAACAGATTCATATTTGGGTGAATGACTTGCTCCTGTAAGATATCATGTCCTGTTTGTAAGACTTTAGAAAGACATACTATTGAAAGCTGAGTCTTGGGCAGGTTGGACTCATTATCTGTTTCAGCAAATACAGGTAGTTCTCAACTTACAACAGTTCGCTTAGTGACTGTTTGAAGTTACAACGGTACTGACAAAAGTGACTTAGGACCATTTTTCACACTTACAATCATTGCAGCATCCCCATGATCATGTGATTTGCACTCAGATGCTTGACAACAGACTCACATTTATGACGGTTATAGTGTCTCACTGTCCTAGGGGGCATGTGATCACATTTTGCAACCTTCTGACAAGCAAAGTCAATGGGAAAACCAGATTTACTTCACAACTGTGTTATTCAGAGGTGGTATTCAGCTGGTTCTCTCCAGTTCAGGTGAACGGGCTGTGGGAGGGAGGCTCCGCCCACCTGCCCTGACATAATACGTGAGCCCTGCACGTGCACAGAAGCAGTTGTGGCACGTGCGCTACCATTTGCAAACCGGTAGGGAAGGTAAGTGAATCCACCGCTGGTGTTATTAATTTAACAACTACAGTGATTCACTTAACAAATATGTCAAGGAAAGTCATAAATGTGGCAAAACTCACTTAATGAATTTCTCACTTAGCAACATAAATTTTGCGCTCAATTATGGTCGTAGATTGAAGATTGTTTTTTATTGTTTGTTTGTTTATTCAATTTGTATGCCGCCCTATTCCAGAGAGACTCAGGGCGGCATACTACCTGTATCTTCTTATGCTTCCATCTAAATGGGACGAACTCCTACATTCAGGAAGAAAGCCATGCCAGGGACTTATGCATCTTTTCACTCTTATTTGAACCGGTCTATCCACTACCAAACAAACTTGCCGCAGGGAACCTTGGCAAGAAGACAGGACATAAAAGAGCTCTGCTACAAACAGCGGTTTTGTAGCTTTAAAAGAAGTTTATTGGTTAGTACCTTCCACCCACCCACTCCCTAACGTACCTTCCCTTTGTGATTTTCTTTTATGGATGGTCTCAGAGGAGTACCAGTTTGCAACAGTGGGCATGTGGCCAGCTTTCGCCCTATGCTTCTCGATAGCCTGTTTCCAAACTTTTGTCCTTTTGCCTAGTCCTTCTTAATAGCTACAAATTATCCTGTTTTGGTCCGGTTGCAAACCGACCCACAGCTCATTTGACTATCTGTCATCTCCAAAATGACTCAAGTGGACCCAGCTAAATGTTCAGCTGCTTAGGTGAATGATTATGGAAATAACTTTGCCTCCTAACCCTTAGAATTAAATTATATTTATAGTCCTTCTCCTCTTTAAAACCAAACCAAACATTACTACGTTAGTTGGAATTCTAGCCAAAATAGTTTATTTGTCTTGCCCCTTTAGAAACGTGTCCGTTAAGGGCCTCATGGCAGAAAAGCTATTCTAGGAACGCCTTAAACAAAGCCCTCATGATATATGACTGCCCAAGTTAGCTACTTCACAGCTGTAACAGCACATTCTGGGTTGTGTGGCAGCCAAGCTGACTTTGTTACTGTATTAAGTGAGGTGTAAGTATTTGGAATGCTGCAGTAAGCAAGGAGCCATGGTGGGTGGCAGCTGCCTTCTCAGAGGCCTTGAAAAGAAAGCCAGTAGAACTTCATAAGTGTTTGCATCTTGTCTGTGGGTGCCATAGGTAGGAAATAGGATATGTTAGTAGAATAGGAAAATCTAGGTTAATAGAAAGTGTCACTACACTCACTGTTAAGGTTTCCCCTTCAGAGTCACAATAATTGTGCATTTCTTTACTTCCTAAATCAGCAGAAAACTATGGGGACATAAATTGCACTGGAGCCATGGTGATCCAGTGGTTATAATGCAGTATTGCAGGCTAATTCTGCTGACTGACAGGGTTCAATCCTCACCGGCTCAAGGTTGACTCAGCCTTCCATCCTTCCAAGGTTGGAAAAATGAGGACCCAGACTGTTGGAAGCAATAAGATGATTCTGTAAACTGCTTAGAGAGGGCTGTAAAGCACTGTGAAAGGGTATATAAGTCTGCTGTTGCTATTGCACTGCCCAATGACTGAGCGGAATGGGACAATTCGCTGTGGAATAATTTGAAGCAGCCAACTCACTACAGGACAATTTGCTGCGGGACAATTCAATGAGGGATAACTCAAGAAGGGGACATGTAGAATTGCAGTTCATCCCAGCTTTGAGGACTTCTAACCTGAAAAGGTTCAAACCTAAAGCAAGACAAGACCTGCTGCAATTCACTTGTTCCTCTCTTGAGTTGCCCCATATTGAATTGTCCTATGGGGAGTTGTCCTGTGGCCAGTTGTCCTTCAGTGAGTTGGCTGGAGATAACTGGCCAGGATAGGTTGGCCAGAGAGAGTTATCCTAGAGCCTGGCTGAGCCCTATTCTGCTTGATCGCCTGATACTTCTCACAATCTTTCTCCCATTTCACATTGTAGTTATTCTTTACTCTATTGACTAGAGTATTTTTGGACATGGTGTTAGTGGCCAAGGATGCTAGACGCTGTTCATAAATAGCTTGAGTATCAGGTCACCAATATGCTGGAGAGTTGTGAGCCAAATCAAGCATTTCCTGCTTTATCCCAGGTCCTTCCACTGTGCCTGTCACTTGGGCGAAAATAATTAGCACAACATCTTCATAGTTAGCAGAATTCAGGCAAGAGTGGTTTGTTCAGCACAGGCTGAAGATTTTTTCCCTGCTTGAGTCGAAGGAGAAGATGATGTTCATTGGTGTTCTGATTGAACTGGATGTGGAAATTCACTTTTATATTGCTGGTGGAATATAAAGCTTGTTTGGAGCATGCAAAGTCAGTGGTGTGGCTATTCTGTTCCACTATATCCCAGTTTCTCTGTTTTTCCATCAATATTCAGTAGAAATAATTCTACCTAATGGAAGGGCCTGCACCAATATAATATTTTTTCAAACTAAGAGTTTGTATTTGACAATTGAATGATATGCTGGGGACCACATTCCAAAAATATAGTAAAGACCGAAACAAAGATATGAGTAAGATCGGGGGTGGGGGGAGATTTGATTTAATTTAAATTTAGTTGAATTAAATGCATGAATTATTATCGCTCCCCAGGGATCTAACTACTTGTCCCTTCCATTGTAGAAAATTCAGGGATAACTTTTACTTCTCTAGGCCAATGGCCGGATAACTGACAGCATTTACACATAAGCTAATGAAAGACAGCTGCTGACTGCTGAATAACAGCTTCAACAAGTGCTCAGATTCTTCTCAGTTTCTTCACTAACCCATCCCTGTTACATCATCTCATTGACCTACTTTTCAATGCTTTGTAGTGAGAGGGTGGTTCAGGGTACTACACTTCGTTAGAAGGTCACATGACTTGTTCCTGAATCAGGAAATTCCAGCCATCTTCCTTTAAATGATCATGTGAGTTATCATGCGAATGTCATTTCAAATATTCAAGGCAGCTCCATGTCTCACAAAGGAATACAGTTCCTAATTTGAGCTGACCCCATGACATCTGAGGTTTCCGCATTGCTTTTTTGAGCCAAGAGACCGACTCCTAAAATGATCTGGGAAACAAAGGATTTCCTCTGCTTCAAAAAATGCTTTCCCGGGCACACATCGACATAGTCAATCATATCTGTATTAATGTAAGACTATCAGTTAGGATGCAACTGAAGGCATGAGGAAAGGTACATTGTTGTTTCAGAAAGGGAAGGGAATGGCCCAATTTGGAAAGCGTGTCCACCATTTTTAAACATTCCTTCTCCATTGCACTTAAAAGGGAAAGAATATGCTAAATTATATGCAGATAATCTGAATGAAGGTTCATTTTTAATTATCATTTTATTACATATAATCTATAATAAAGTAGATTATATAAATCTATTTATATCATATAAAATAAAATAAACCCTAGGAAATTAATGAAAGATGGAATATTAAAATCAATTTTAAAAAAGGAAATCTCATAGAACTACGGATGTGAACTTTCTAAGAAAAGGTTTCTTCACTGAGAGCTCAGGATCACTGAGAGCTCAGGATCTCTCTGTGGAGAAAGTATATCTAGTTACAGTATACCTGGGACATTTCACAGCACAGAATAAATATAAATGAATAAATACCAATGCAGCACAGAATAAATACCAATGAAACTAACTAAAGGACTACTGTATACAATTATAAAAACAACACAGTCAGCAAAATTAAAACCGAAACGAAAAGATCTAAGCAAAATATTTAAAAAGGTTTTTGCTTGTTGCCAAAAGAATAATAAGGAAGAAACTAGATGAACCTTATTTGGAGAAAGGCACTTTCAAGAAAGATAAAAAAAGAATCTCTTTCTTAAAATCTCACTTTGGTTAGTGGGACACAAAAGAGGAATATCAAAATATGCATGTTCTACATAACAAGGGCAAAGGAACATGGTTTTCAGATGACATAATTTAAGCCAAGTTGAGTACCAACAGTTCTCATTTGAAGCTAATAACTGAAGTTAGGTTTTTGAAAAACTATCTTGTGTGGCAAGCCACCAAGTTTACCAGTCATAGCATCTTTCTAGACAAATTTTGGAGTGACCCTATTCAACAAAGGTAATAATAATTCTTTATTGTCAGTCCACAACATATGTACAATGAGATTGATTGAGCTCCTGCAGTGCATCCCCCTCAACACAATGCAACTCACAGTGAAGACAAAAAGAAAAAGAAAACCCAATAAATCATACTAACAAACAACCAGTCCCATTACATCAGTGTGAACATGTTACATGTTGCACCCACCCTGCAAGTCCATTGTACTACTTAGTTATGATGTTATTTCACATTCAGGACTCTGACAGCCCATGGATAGAAACTGTTCTTCAGCCTGTTTGTGAGGCTGGCTATGCTTCTATATCTCCTTCCTGATGGTAGGAGGATAAACAAGTACTGATCAGGTCGTGAGTTGTCCCTGAGGATTTTCCTCACTCTTCTAAGGCAGCGAGCCCTAGCGATCTCATCTAGTGGTGTCAGGGGGCAGTCCACCCTCTGTAAAGTTTTTCTATACACCAGCATGCCATACCGTGATGCAATAAGTGACGACACTTTCTATTGTGGACCAGTAAAAGGAGGTTATCAGTTGTTGTTCTCCACCCTGTTTTTATACACGACCCTAAGAAAATGGAGTCTCTGTTGGGCCTTCGTGGCCACCTGGATCGTGTTGTTTTTCCAGGTGAGGTCTTTGCTGAGATGGACTCCCAGGAATTTAAAGAAGGAGACTCTCTCTACACAGCCCCCCTCGCAGAGGTGGGTTCCTTGGACTGGTCCGGCCGAGTAGGTAGAAACTCGGCCTGCCACACCCCCAAACCAGTTCTCTCGGCAGCACCTATGGTACCATCACCTTGTTTTTTGCTTCTACGCATGCATAAAAGTATTTTAAAGTACTGCACATGCACGCATCTAGCATGCACACATCAAGCATGCGCCCATAAAGCATGTGCACATCTAGCATGTGTGCAGCATGTCCCTGAGTGGACCGGCAGTAGGAGTAGCCAGAACCTACCCCTGACCCCTCGATGTAAAGTGGGGCAGGTTCCTCTCTCTTCTTCTGGAAGTCCAACACCATCTCTTTGGTCTTTCTGATGTTAAGGTGCAGGTTGTTTTTAAAGCACCATGTGAATAGTTTTTGAACCTCCCCCCTGTACGCTGTTTCAGCTCCACCTGTAATAAGACCCAGTACAGTGGTGTCATCTGCGAACTTAATGATCAAAAGTGGTGAATTGGCATTTTCTAGTAGAAGGCTGAAGGTGATTTTCATTCAAAATATCTCAGATTCAAAAGTTTTTATTTCCATGATGGCTTAGCAAAGAGATTTCTGAGATAAACTGGATAAATTTTATTAAGCAATGTAGGCAGTTCTGAGTTACATGGACTAATAATAATTAATAAGGCAGTTTCTTATTTATATCCCATTATTTCTCCTGCAAGGGTTCAAGGCAGATTCCATGAATATCTCACTTCATTTTATCTCCTCAAGAACTCCCAAGGTTGACTGAGGGACTATGAGTAGCTCAAAGGGCATCCAGTAAGTTTCTATAGATGAGGTAGGCTTGATTCTAAATCTGTCCATTGTTAGTCAAACACTTTAATCATTTTGATATAGTGGCACTTTGTAAATGTATCTTGCAAAAAAAATCACTTTAGGAATATGCTATTGTTAGTTATATCTATTCATTCATGCTAGTTTCAATACATTCCAACTGCACACCTACCTCTTATTATTTTAAAATGTATAACTTGCTTTTCTCCTCCAAGACACCCAATTTTAAAAGTGGTAATTTGGTATTGTAAAATAGGCATTTATTTATTTATAAAATTCATATGATTGCCCATCTTAAGCAACTCTGGTTGGCTAAGACCTACAGAAGTTTCTGGTAATTTTGAGAGAAAACATACTGTTTGGCTGACATGGTTTAAGTCAGTGGTTCCCAAACTTGGCAATTTTAAGCAGAGCTGGCTGGAGAATTCTGGGAGTTGAAGTCCACAAGTCTTAAAGTTGCCAAGTTTGGGGACCACTGGTTTAAGTTATCATTTTAGATTGCTTTAAAAGGTAAAGGTTCCCCTCACAGAAAAGTGCTGGTCATTCCTGACTCTAGGGGGCGGTGCTCATCTCCATCTCAAAGCTGAAGAGCCAGTGCTGTCCAAAGACATTTCCGTGATCATGTGGCTGGCATGATTAAATGCCGAAGGTGCATGGAACGCTGTTACCTTCCCACCAAGGTGGTTCCTATTTTTCTACTTGCATTTTTACATGCTTTCGAACTGCTAGGTTGGCAGAAGCTGGGACAAGTAATGGGAACATTATGCAGCACTAGGGATTCGAACTGCCGATCTTCTGATGGACAAGCTCAGCGTCTTAGCCCCTGAGTCACCCCATCCTCTTTAGATTGTTTACCAGGCTAGAAACCAAGAGGCGGAGTTATATTTCCACCTTAGGCACAAAATCTCTCTCACTCTCACTCAGAAGGAGGCAATGACAAACCACTTCTGAAAAATTTTGCCGAGGAGTCACCCTGGCTCAATGCTCCCCAGCCCCCAAGAAAACAAAAACACCAAATAAGCAAAATCTCCAACCTTTTAATATCTTAGAAAGTTAGTCAGTGCTACCTGGAAACGACAGCTGCTGAAATCTAAGTATTGTTGTGTACTTCGTATACATTAAAGCTATTACCGTATTTTTTGGAGTATAACACGCACCTTTTTCCTCAAAAAAGAGGATGAAAATCTGGGTATGTCTTATACACTGAATACAGCATTTTTGCCTCCTGAAGCCCCACCCCCTTCACTAAAATTGTGGTGCATAGCCTTTAGGAGGCTTCCAGAGTGCTCCTGAGGGCTGGGGAGTGCAAAAATGAGCAAAAAATGGGTCGTTTATTTGCCCCCCCAGCTCCCAGGAGCACTTCATAAGCCTCCTAAAGGCTATGCATGCCCATTTTTGACAAAAAACTGGCCTGTTTTTGTGAAAAACAGGCCATTTTTGGGAGGTCTGCAGAGTACAAAAACTTTTTTTTTATATTTGCCTCTTCAAAGTCTTGGTGGGTCTTATACTCTGGTGTGTCTTATACTCCGAAAAATATGGTACGTGTAATCTATCTGTGCCAAGATAATCTGGTAGCTATTTAGCCAAATGTAATAATGTACTTGTTGATAGGGGCTCTGGCCTAAACCTGATCTGTGACCAGGGCATTCACTGATTATGGAAAACTGAGCCCTAATACCCATAATTAACAATGGAAGCTTTTGTGTGATTCTAGGCATCCTGCTCGGTCCATCTCTAACATAAGCCTCCAATTCTCACCTCATTACACCCACACAGAGAAGAGGGAAGTACAAAGTCACTGAGACACACAACTGAATAAAAATAGGATGCTGCAGAGTTTTGACATTTCTTTCTGACTTTTGAAGAAAGACTTGAATCCTTGTTCTCAAGTTAATTGATAGTTGATATATCCAGGGAATTAGAAAATTGCTTCTTGTTATTCATGTCTGACTCATCAAATTTGTGTGAAGGTTTGGAGATTCATTATTCATGGGTATTAGAAGAAGACATGGAAATGGATTGTATTTTTAGGAAGGAAGATATCAGTAGAACAAAGATGGATCCCTGCTCCGGAGCTTGTCAAGTGTGAGTCCTTGTTGGTGAAGTTGGACCTTGAGGGTCAAGTGGGCCTGTTGCTAACATACCTTCCTCCCAACAGCGTTGCAACAGCCCTCCCCTCACTCCTCGAGTCAGTAGCCGAGCTGGCGGTAGAGTTCCCCAGGCTTATGGTGCTGGGGGACTTCAACCTGCCTTCGCTCAGTGGATACTCTGATGGGGCGCAGGAATTCATGGCTTCCATGACAGCCATGGACTTGACCCAAGTAATCCAGGGTCTGACTCACTCAGCGGGGCACACACTTGACCTCGTATTCCTCTCGGAGCAGTGGAGACGTGATCTAGATTTGAGGGGCATTAAGATCGTGCGCTTGTCATGGTCTGATCACTTCCTGCTGAGGCTTGACTTTCGGAGACCAATCCCCCACTGTAGGGAGAAGGAACCGATTAGGTGGTTCTGCCCCAGGCACCTGATGAACCCTATGGGATTTCAAACAGCGCTTGGAGAAATACCTGACACTCTCGTCCACAATCCGGTAGAGTCCTTAGTCGCTACTTGGAACACAGCGGCGGCGGGGGCTCTAAACTGGATTGCGCCTTTACGGCCTCTCCGAGGTAGTGGATCCAGGAGAGCTCCTTGGTTTACTGAGGAACTCTGGGAGATGAAGTGCCAAAAGAGACACCTAGAGCGCCGCTGGAGGGCCAGTAACTCCGAGTCAGACTGAGCACTGATGAGAGCCTTTATCAGGACCTATCTCGTGGCAATATGGGCGGCAAAATCTGTGCATTTTGCCGCTCTTATTGCATCCGCTGAATCGCGCCCAGCCGCCTTGTTTAGAATAGCCCACTCCCTCTTGAAGGGGAGGGATGCGGATGACCCTTTACAAGGTAGGGCTGAGGAATTTGTTCAGTTTCTAACGGATAAAGTCGCTCGGATTCGGACAGATCTGGACTCCAATTGCACGGTACCAGCCGAGGTACCGGGGAAGGTCTTGAGCGAATTTTATGGAGTGAGTTTCAACTTGTCGCTCCTGAGGAAGTGGACAAGGCCATGGGAGTGGTGAGTGCCTCCACTGGACCCGTGTCCCTCCTGGCTGGTTTCGACACGTGGCTGGATCCAGACGATAGTTAACTCCTCTCTCCGGGAAGGGTCCTTTCCGCACCTCCAAAAGGATGCGGTGGTGAGACCCCTCCTGAAGAAACCTTCTCTGGATCCAGCCATTTTGAGTAACTATCGTCCAGTCTCCAACCTCCCCTTTGTTGGGAAGGTTGTTGAGAAAGTGGTGGCCTTTCAATTCCGACGGTCCTTGGATGAAGCCGATTATCTGGATCCCTTTCAGTCTGGCTTCAGGCCTGGTTACAGCACGGAAACTGCTTTGGTCACGCTGATCGATGATCTCTGGTGAGCCAGGGATAAGGGTCACTCCTCTATCCTTGTGCTTCTTGACCTCTCAGCGGTCAAGAAGCACAAGGATAGAGGAGTGACCCTTATCCCTGGCTCACCAGAGATCATCAATCAGCACGACCAAAGCAGTCTCAGCGGCCTTTGATACCATCGACCATGGTATTCTTCTGCGACGGTTGCGGGAGGTGGGAGTGGGAGGCACCATTCTTCGGTGGTTCTCCTCCTACCTCTCAGACAGGTCGCAGTCGGTGTTGGTCAGAGGGCAGAGATCGACCCCTAGGCCCCTCAATTATGGGGTGCCACAGGGTTCGGTCCTGTCCCCCCTCCTATTTAACATCTACATGAAGCCGCTGGGTGAGATCATATGCCGGCACGGGATTAAATATCATCAATATGCGGACGATACACAGTTGTATCTGTCCACACCGTGCCAACTCAGTGAAGCAGTAGAAGTGATGTGCCAGTGCCTGGAGGCTGTCAGGGTCTGGATGGGAAAGAACAAGCTTGCACTCAACCCCGACAAGAACGAGTGGCTATTGATGCTCCCTCCCAAAGATGGTCCAGCTATTCCATCTCTCAGCCTGGGGGGTGAAATTATACGCCCTTCAGAGAGGGCTTGCAATTTGGGAGTCCTCCTGGATCCGCAGCTGACTTTAGAACATCATCTGTCGGCTGTGACCAGGGGGACCTTTGCCCAGGTTCACCTGGTGCACCAATTGCGGCCCTATCTGGACCGGGAGGCCCTTCGGCTAGTCACTCACGCCCTCGTCACCTCAAGACTGGACTACTGTAATGCACTCTACATGGGGCTGCCCTTGAAGAGTGTTCGAAGACTTCAGCTTCCCACCTCAGTACACCCACGTTACACCTATCCTCCACGAGCTGCACTGCCTGCCCATTGGTCTCCGGACACGCTTCAAGGTGCTAGTCGTTACTTTTAAAGCCCTACATGGTATCGGACCTGGGTACTTGAGAGACCGCCTCCTGCCAGTCATCTCCCAAAAACTCAGATCCCACAGACTAGGCCTCCTCCGAATTCCATCTGCCGGCCAATGTCGGCTGGTGACTCCTCGGGGGAGGGCCTTCTCTATGGCTGCTCCGGCCCTCAGGAATGATCTCCCTGTTGAGATCTGGACCCTTACCACCCTTCCGGCTTTCTGCATGGCAACTAAGACCTGGCTGTTCTGGCAGGCCTGGGGCTGTTGAACTATCAGCCCCATTCGAGGTTACGACTGTTGTGGAATTTTAAATTGCTGTTTTTTATTTTATTTTTGTATCCCCTCCCCTTTTTATTGTTAGCCACCCTGAGTCTCTCGGGAATAGGGCGGCATACAAACCAAATAAAATCTAAAAATCTAAAAAGAGAATAATGTCGAAATAGGTCTGGTGAAAATGCCACATGAACATGTGTTGCTGCTACAGCATGGATATATATGGTGTCCTTAAAATGCAGCTGTGATTCATCTGCCTTTCACATACCTCATAGCAACCAAGAACTGTTTGGAAAGTCAACAGCTCCACCCAAACAAACATAAGCAGGAACAAAACACAATTTTAGTTTTGAAATGAAATAAACACATAAAGTCATTGAAAAAAACAACAGTCTAGGACATGGGTGTCAAATTCTAGGCCCGGGACCCAGTACTGGCCCACAGGGTGCTTAGATATGGCCCATGGGGTCACCTTGGAAATAGTGAAGGACCAGCCCATGGTGCCTCTGCCAGCAAAAATGAAGCTCAAGAGGACTGCGTGCAGCCCTCCAAAGCTCCATTTTTTCTGGCAGAGGGTTGCAGGAGGCAATTGCAGCTGAAAATTGAGCTCGGGAGCCTGTTTTCGCTGGCAGAGCACTCGGGCTGCCACAGGCACCCCCAACACAAGTGATGTCAAGCTGGCCATGCCCATCCCATCCCCCTGAGGTCAAACACAACCCTGATGCAGCCCTCAATGAAATTGAGTTTGACACCCCTGGGCTAGGATAATTTTCTCTGCTTGCTACTCTCTTGACATTTTGGATATTTCAAAGCAATGTTCAGTGCATGAAAGTCATGATTCTTCTTAATAAAAGATAATAAATCAAGCACTTTACATTAATAGTATTAATATGTGCTATACTTTCCCTGGAAGCCCTTTAAAATTAAGGGATTTGTGTCACCCTTTTTTGCAACTACTAAACTACTGTGCATGTAAGCTATTTATTGTATAAATAGCTAGACTTGTATTAAGTCTTCTAAAGATGGCAATGCACATCCTATTCCCAAAACTAACCTGTTCTATCTTCCTCTCAGCAAAAGCAAAATAAAGAAACATGATAGTAGGCAATATCAATTTCTATTATGTACCATACACATAATGGAAGATGTAATCTGTATAAATGAATCTTGAGTCAATTTAAACAGACTTTTTTGAGTTTGTTTATCATAACCAATACTGTGTTCATCAGCCAGGAATATACCGGTGGAAATAAAAAACAAGCTGTGCTTTTCTTGGGCCTTGATGACCTGTTAGCATTTTTTCCAAGGGCATTCCACCCTTAGTTAAGTGCACTCTGAAATGTGATATGCTATTTTTGTATGCCACAGTATCTATAATTTATTATTTTGACCCAGAAACTGTTTTATTGTGAAACTGAACATACACTGGATCACTGAGCACAAATCCATTCAGCTTAATCTCAGGAGTGTTCCATATGATGTAGTAGGTTAGTTGTTACTTCTGTAAAAGTGGAACTCACACATCTCAGCTTGAACACGTGGAAGTCCCAGGACACTTCTATGGAAGCACTACTTTTCATGTATCACACAAAGCCAAACTGAACTGAAGAAACTTCTTGGATGAGATGCAAAACATTTTCAAGGAAGAACGAAGTTCAGTTACCTTTTGAAAAAGCACCTTGACCTGTACAGCATGACCTGAATGACTGATAGTCACAAAGCCAAAGTTAACATATTTATGATGGTTGCAGTGTCCTGGGGCCATTGCAGTGATGGGTTCTGGCCGGTATGCCCCGGTACAGGGGTACCGGTGGCAGCTGGGGACAATGGCCACCATACCAGAATGATGTTTTGGAGGGCCTGCCCGCCCACGTTCCTTACCTGTATTTAAGCCAACCAGGCCATTTGCGCATACGTGCGCAGCGTACAGTGCCTGCGTGACCTCCATGGAGCATCTGGAGCATCGCAGGGTGGTGGGTGCACATGCGTGCGCAGCACGCGTGCCAGAGGTGGACACCCGCCCCGTCGCAACATACCGGTTGCAATGGCATCTGGAAACCACCACTGGGCCATTGTATCACTTTTTGTGACCTTCTGACAAGCAAAGTCAATGTGGAGGCCATATTCACTTAACAACTCTATCACCAATTTAACAACTATAACGATTCATTTATTAACTGTGGCAAGAAAGATAGTGGAATCGGGCAAACATTCATTTAACAAATGTCTCACTTAGGAACTGAAATTTTGGGCTCAATTGTAGTTGTAAGTCAAGGACTACCTGTATATCAGGGCTATGCAACTTTTACAGGGGAAAAGATCACACTAATCAATTAAAAATAATCATGGTCTGCAAAGAAATACCTAGTGGGCTGATCAGCTATTCAGTGGAGCAGTGGCAGTGATTTTTGGAGGCTCTCGGAAGCAATGAATTCATTACCTTATAAAAATGCCAGCAGGCAAAGTTTGTGCAATGGGTTATAAGCAGGCCATGTGTTTTGCAGGCCTGTTCTATATCATATCAGAATGCAGGGCATGGAATAATAGAATTAATTAGCAAAAAAGTGTATTACGATTGAACATCAGGAAGTTTTTACTAAAAATACGATCATTTTAATAGCGAAAGGCTTTCATTCACTAGAAATTTTTAAGCAGAAGCTGCTTAAATGGACATGTAGATTATAAATCTTTTTCTTCTTCCTCATCTGTTATGGATACTTCAACATGAATGTGAAGATTTAAATAGTGCTTGCTAGATTCAGGGACGTAAATGCTGTCTTTCGACGTTGTGACTCTGATCATACAGCATCTTTAGCCCAATTATTGAATTATCCGTGTTCAAAGTTAACCCAAGGCATTGAACATAAAAATGATCTGGATTTACACAATGTACCAAACTTCACTAGAATAGCAAACTGTTCAAAACAAGCAGATTGTATGAATACAACCTGTAATCCTATGAACATTCTCAACTGGCTCAATGAAGGTGCCTCAAAGAGCTCTCAGTGTCTGCTTTTCCTAGAATCGTTGAATTAGAAAATGCCATTTTGACCAAGGAGTCCAACTCCCTGCAGGTATCCAAGTTAAAACATTCTAGACAGATGGGTACTGTACCTCCAGAAACATATCTACCACAGGGAGTCTCTCGCCCCAGCCCCAGTCTCTAGAGCATTGGTTTTCAACATATGATACTCAGAGGTGGGTTGCTGGGGGTACAGCCTGATACAGCCGTACCGGTAATGGCTGGGAGCAGCTGAGAGTGTATCAGTACGGTGGCTTGTTTGGCCTGCTCACCTGCGCTCTATAGCTGTTTTTATGGCAAACAGCAAAGTATGCACGCGCACACAGCTTGCAGTGCTTGCGCGAGCCCCAACAAGCAGCTGGTTGTCGCAGGGGTAGTGGATTGCGCATGCATGTGCAGCGCACAACTGGCGCATGAACAGACCACGATCAGCATACCAGTAGTGACGGTAAGAGCAACTCACCACTGATGATACTACATTACAATTGAAAGCTACTTGTGTGGCAATCTGCTCTGTGCAAAAGAACTGTAGATCAAGGATTGGCATAGTGGTGGGTTCCACACAGCGCGCACATGCATCTTAGCACCTCCGCAAGCCTATGCGATGCTCCAGCTGCTCAGCGGAAGTGCCAAAGACTTAAAAGACTGGTAAGGAGCTCGGGTGGTGGGTGGGCCCTCCGGAGCACCATACCGGAATGCTATCCAGTGCTCCGGGCAGGCTCCAGTACGCCCGTACCTGGACGTACCACCTGCAACCCACCACTGGATTGGCAGCTATGGCCCTAAAACTACAAAGCCGCCCTTGGCCTAATTACAGTTCTTTGCAAACAATCTGGTCAGATGGCTGGCTCATTCTAGCTGTCCTTTCCTTGGCATGGGGTGAGAGGGAGGAAGAGAAAAAGTTGTCCTATACTTTTGGCGTTGGCTTCAGTCCAATGCAAAGCTTGTTAAAGGACAGCAGCTGCTGACCCTGTTTCACAGTTCCTTAACTTCTCACTGTTCCTGGGTGCAGGGCACAATGGCTCTTGAAAATGTATTTTAAGAAAACCATTTGCGGAAAAACGATCTCTCTTTTCTTAATCTCTCCTTGCTCGAAAACCATTTGTGGAAAACGGATCTCTCCTCTCTTAAACTCTGCTTGCTTGACAACATCCTCTGCCAGATATTTATGACATAATGGTTGTTATTCTCCACCACACTAAGAGCTGATTCATATCGATCTTTTCTTGGGATTTTTACCAGCAGGGTTGACTTTTCCAAGCTGCTTTACCCCAATGTAGAGTCCCTGAAGGGATGGGTGAATTAAGGCATTAATTTATTTTTACATTGTTCAGATCAGGACTTTTATGATAGAGTGTCAGAATTTAGGGAGTTTTCCCTCCCATGTGATCTCTTTGCTTTGAACATTACAAAACCAGAATGAGATAGGGTCATGAAGAAAAAGCTTCATTAACATATTTAAGACCA
This sequence comes from Thamnophis elegans, assembly GCF_009769535.1. Lineage (NCBI taxonomy): Eukaryota > Metazoa > Chordata > Lepidosauria > Squamata > Natricidae > Thamnophis > Thamnophis elegans. Next base: position 121,864,946 of record NC_045543.1, on the reverse strand, counting down.
CTAGGCTAGAACCCCAGTTCTAGAGTATGCATGTCAGAACAGCATCCAATGTGTGTTTACTGTCAATAAAATGGATCTTAATTTTTTCTTTCTAATTTTTTCTACAGAAAGCAATAAATATCTATTCCTGTCTTGCAATAAGCACTTCAGAAAGCAGTTAAAGATGATAAACTAAAAGAAAGGCATTTTATAATGATAAACAAAGGCAAGGTCAGTTGAGGTTTAACTTTAAGAGACTTAGTTGTAAACCCTTGGCTTTTTCCAGGTTCATGGGTGGTCCAGTTTCATTAAAATGTTTAAAAAGATTTGTTAAATATTTTGTTCTTTCTGCAGTATATCCACTATTTTAATTTTAGTGAGGCATAGGAAGATTGAACTATCCAAGCACAAAAATTGCATTCACACAATATCCTTAATTGGATCAGTTAACAACCTTCCACATGCTATGTTTGGTTACTTTTAATCCTAATTAGTTTGTTTTGTGGTTTATCATATTGAGATAATTCAATTCGTTCAGCTAATGTATTGCACAAATTTAGAAAATGGCTTAATTCTGACAGATTTAAGGCTTTTATAATCATTCAAGCTTCTTGCAGACATTTTAGGATGTGTAGTTTTTAGGCCATGGTGCCACTCCAAATTTTATTATTTTCAGCAATGTAGGAAATGCTATCTGGAGAATTCTGGGAGTTGAAGTCTACCCATCTTAAAGTTGCCAAGTTTGACAAACAGTGCAATGCGAGAACTGAAATAAATGCTTAATTCAAGATCTTGAATTTCTATTCTGTTTAAAATAGAGACTCATGAATAAAGAAACAAAGCTGGTTTCTTTGCCTTACATTTCCTATAAAAATATATTCAATAAGAACTCAGGAACTGGATATTTCTTTGGAACAATGGGAAGCTGGAGAGAACCCAACGATATCTACATCTCTCAGTGAAAACAGTGCACAGCTGAAAAGATAACAGCAACAGGTAGTTCGGTCACACAATATCCGTATGGGTTGATAATATATTGTTTATTAATTAAATTTGCATTCCAGCTTTCTACTGATACAAATAATCAGGGCAGTTTGAAATAATTAAAACATAACAATAACATCAAACTTAAAATCAGTTAAATTAAATGTTGAACAAGATACGTTTTTTTCTAATTAGTGGGAAATTAAAGATTATGTGCACCATCCTAGAGGGAATATTTTACAGCCTGGGAACCATACAGCTGAGCTTTTGGAGTTGAACATGTTCACAAGGACTCTTCTGATGATCTAATAATCCAGCCAGGTTGACAATTGAGAGGAGGCCCTTCAGATAATCAGGTTCTGAGCCAGTGATAGCTAACCTTTTTGGCGTCACGGGCCGAAAGTGCACATGCAACAGAGTGTCTGTGCACCTCCGCACCCATAATGCAATGTGCGCATGCCCCCCATGTGCCCTGCCCCCTGCACATGTGTGTGACCCCACCCCCCTGCACTCCATTTTGGGTCTAATAGGCCTCAGTGCAGCCTCCTGGGTGCAAAAATGGGCTACAGGGGGCCATGCTGCACCCCTCCACTCCCCCCGGCCCCTGGTCATGTGCACATGTCACGCATATGCGCCCCACCCCCTGCGCCCTACCCCCTGTGCATGTGCAGCAGAGACTCAAAAATCCTCTGGCTGGCAGGAGGCGCACAAGCATGCGCGGTGGAGCTGAGCTGGGCGGCGGCTCATGTGGCCGCAGATGGCTCTGAGTGCCACCTATGGCACACGTGCAATAAGTGTGACATCCCGGTTCTAAGCCATTTAACATGGCATGGACATAGGAAGTTATTCACATTTCTTTCTCCAATTTTAAAACCTCAACTTCTCATCTTCTTCCCAGGGTCCCAGGGTTATTTGATTCCCTTTTGTGACATTCTGATACATTGTCTTCTGCCAAAGACAATGAAGTAGCCAGATTCGCTTAACAACCATGTTACTAATTTAACAACTGCAGTGATTCATTTAACAACTGCAGAAAGAAAAATCATAAAATGAGACAAAGCTCATTTAACAACTGTGTTGTTTAGCAACAGACAGGGCTTTGGGCTCAATTGTGATTGTAAGAGGAAGATTACCTGTATACTGAGCACTATTATAGAGTATACTATGTATACTGAATACTGTCTTGGCAATTCCTTTCTCCAATTTTAGATGCTATCTTTCTGTGTCCTTTTTTCCTTTCCTCCTCCCTCCCTCTCAAAAGAAGTGTAGCATGGCCCCCTTCTATACCAGAAATCATTTCACTTAGTTTAACAAGAAAAGCTATTGTGCAGCTCATCCCCAAAGATACAGAACTAATCATTAAAAATTGGCAAATTGTTTGCTGCAGCTTTTGGTCAGTGAGCTGGAATTCCTATAGATTACAGTCATACCATCACAAAGTAATCCAAAGGTTTAACTGAGAACATTAACTCCTATTTCTTTTGTTAGACATATCTTTGCGATACATGGCAGATCAGCAGCAGCTTCATCCACGATTATAATCTTAGCAATAAGTTTACACGTAACTGATATCACATTTTAAAAAGCAAGACTTTGAGTTGGCTATTCTCTCTCAGCTTGATAACCTTGATTAGATCATAGCCCACAAGGATGGAAGACCATCTAAGGATCTGCTTTCAATAGCCAGGTTGCAGCCTTTCACTGTATTTTGCTCAATATAATATTTGCTTCCAGACCATGGTTATAATGAATTGTGCAAAGTAAAACAGCTCCTGCCCCTGTAGAGTCTTAAGTTCATATATGAAGACAAACAGTTTTGTTCACCAAAAGGTGACCCTAAGAGGCAGAGGGGGTATTCAGTCAGTTCTGACAGGTTCTGGAGAACCGATAGCGGAAATTTTGAGTAGTTCGGAGAACTGGCAAATAGGCTGGCCCCACTCCCACTGCCTCCCAGCCGATCTTCTTTTCTTGCCCTGAATAGGAGAATGAAGCTGGAAAGCAGGTTAGTAGGGGGGGAAATGGAGATTTTGTAGTAAACTTCCCCCAGGAGTGGGAAGGGAATGGGGGGTTTGCAATATCCTTCCTCTGGCATGCCCACAAACCCATGCCCACAAAGCCACGCCAACAGAATCGTAGTAAAAATTTTTTGAATCCCACCACTGCTAAGGGGTCACTTTATGGAACTCACAGAGACCCCATATAGGGTGCAAAAATCCAGATGACCCACAAATGGCAAGGAAAGAGATGTCTGGGATTTAATCATCTAATGCAAAGTATGGCTTTTCTTTGACAACAAACATTGACAATATCTAGATGGCAGATGATGGAATCTATGCAGAATGGCTTCAGCTCTCAGAACCAACAATCCTTCTCTTGAAATGTGTGTTGGCAGGGCAGTTGTTATATGTATTTAATAATTAATAATTTATTTGAACGTCATCTTTGCTCCTACAGTATGCTTGCTAATGATGGCCTTCGTCTTATAATAAAAATGATTTTATATTTTTATCTTGTATGCTCTTTTACCTAGCCTGAAAAGGTGAATGAATAATCACCACTATTTTTTCAAAGCAATAAACTGAATGTTGTGTAAAGATAATTTTGTCAGCTGAATGTGCATCAAGTAGTTCTCCTCGCTTTGTCTTTGAGGTTTCCGCAGGAAGGAAGAGAGAAACACTACAACCTGTATATAACAAAGCCTTTTTCACCCACCCTGAAACTTTGTTTAAAAGAAAACAAGGAAAAGAAGTATACAATCAACTCTGAAAGAAGAGAAAGGCAAACATTCAGAGTACAGACTAAGCATGAATGTGCAGAGGTCATCAATGTCAAAATACTAAAGACTAAATAGTTCAGAGTTAGAAATGCAACTGTTTGGCTTTGGATATTATTGACACTCTTTTGATGAATTGGGGATGAGGAAGCTGGCCATGAGAGGTGCCACCTCAGTGAGTTTACAGCTGTTTTGGTGTTATTGATAGAATTGAGAAGACCCCAATTCTACCTGATATCATACAACTTGATTTTTCTCCCACAATATTTAACAACAGTAAGTTCAGAGTTACTGCCACCCATAAGCTTACAAGGAACCTGGTTGGAACACAAAATGCCCACAGCCTGGAGTTTGATCCTGATGGGGTTCAAGGTTGACTCATCTTTCCATCCTTCTCAGGTCCATAAAATGAGGACCCAGATTGTTGGGGGCAATATGCTGACACTGTAAACCCCCCAGAGAGTGCTGTAAAGCACTGTGGGCTGAATATAAGTCTAAGTGCTGTTGCTATTGCTAATCCTACCCAAACACATCTCTCTTTGCTGTGAGTTCAGGATTGAAAGTCTCAAGAGCTCTGTGTGTGTACAGACTGTGGTAGATGTGGGAGAACAAACAACAGGTAGTTCTTTATTTACAGCCACAGTTGAGATCAGAAAATGTGTAGTTAAGCAGTGTGCTCATTAGGTGAAGCATCATGTGAATGCACATAATTTTATGATCTTTTGTTGCAGTTGATAAGTGAATCACTGGAGCCATTGAGTGAGACAGCATGCAATCACAATCTGCTACCTTCCCTGCTGGCTTCTTCATTGACTTTGCTTGTCAAAAGTTAGCTGGGAAGATCTTCAAATAGGAAAATCATGTGGCCTCAGGATGCTGCGATCAATCATAAATATAAGCCAGTTGCCAAGTATCCAGATCATGGTTGCATGGTCGCATGACCACAAGAACACTGCAAGAGTTGAAAGTGCAAGGACCGGTTGCTTTTTGAAGCACTGATGTAACTTCAAATAGTCACTAAACTGATGGTGTAAGTTGAAGATAACTGCAGAATCAAATCTGGGGGGGTGGGGTGGAATGTCTGTTGCTGTAGCTCTTGTTGCTGGGATTGAATCACTGGGTTTAACAGCAATAGCAATAGCATTTAGGTTGAGGTTGAGGTTGAGCTTTATTGGATTTATATGCCGCCCTTCTCCCAAGGACTCAGGGCGGCATACAACATAAAAGAAAATGCATATTACAAAAATTAAAAGGGACATTAAATAAAGTATCCAAAAAAAAACCCAATTTATATTTACAATAAAAATTTAAAAATTAAATTAAAATTAACAACCAAATTAATTCTATATTTTATTCTATTCAGGCCAGGCCGGCTTGCTGGAAAAGCCAACTTTTTAGGGCGCGTCGGAAGGACCGGAGCCCGGGGATTGTGCGAAGCTCCGGGGGCAGCTCATTCCAGAGGAATACCGTTTTAGAGTGCTTTACAGCCCTCTCTAAGCAATTTACAGAGTCTATCAACAATCTGGGTCCTCATTTTCCAACCTTGGAAGGATGGAAGGCTGAGTCAACCTTAAGCCTGTTGAGAATCGAACTGCCAAACTGCATTCTAACCACTGAGCCACCACAGTTCTGGTTTAAGAGTTCTGGTTTCCCTGTCAACATCAGATTTGCAGCTTTGTGTTCTTCCAGATTTGACTTTAATACTGGGTAGTCATGCTGCATATCTATAAAGCCAAGTGGTGAAGCCAATTATACCATTAAATTAATTTAAGACCAATAATTAATTATAACATGTAGTTTGGAATTGAGCCAACATATCAAAATTCTGCAAATATCACCTCGCGGTTCTACCATATTATAAACTTCCTGGTTTCTTTTTCTTGCTTCACCAGCCATTTATTCACACTTTGAAAATCAAAGTGTTCATAAACATGTAGCCTAGGGCAGAGGTCCTCAATCAGGCTGTGGCTCATTACTGAACTGTGAGCTGTTTGGAACTGGGCCACGGAAGTGATGGGTGAGCATGTGCACCTGCATGCATCTCCACTTGCATGAGAAGTGTGCATGCCTGCCACTTGTGCAAGTAGAGCTGCTCATGCAGAATCATCCCCTCCCCCAGCCCTGCTGGTCCGCAAAGTCAGAAATGTTGGAAAACTCTGGCCTAAGGTGTCCACCATGGGTGGTCAAAAAAGTCAAGATGGTGGCATTCTAAGCCCCACCCCTTTGTTATTTACACCATAAAGAGGCAGGACTTTGGCCATGGAGTTATGGCCACCATCTTTATTTTTTTTTGAAGCCCTAATCTCCGGGCTACATAAAAGGGTGTTTCTTGGCATAACCATGCATTCTTCAACCTTTCAGCACTGAATGTCGATACATTCATTTGTAAGACAAAGGCAGAATCCATTCTTTTTATGTTTCTAAGGCAAAGGAGCAGTATTGAAATCCAGTTCTGGAATATAAAAAAATATTCCAATTTAATTAGTGAAGAGGAGGAAAGGATACCTTACTCTGAGCTGAAAGAAGAAAGTATTCTATGGCATGTCTCTTAAACTTGCGATGATCCAATATACAGCGAGAAACTATAGCATGAAGGGAAAGAATTTGGGGGATTGGGATAGACACCTTGTGACTTTTGGAACATGGAACCCCCTGTACAGCCCTGAAACCTCCTTCTCATCATTTTGACAGATGTTCTCAGACTAGCTTAGGGCCATTTCAAGGGCAGTAATATTTAATTTTCTTCCATTTTTCTTTTATTTATTCCATGGGCAACTGTTTTGCTATGGACCCACTCCATTTTCTCCCATATGGTTGGAACATAGATTAGGGACAAATCAAATCAACTTTATTATTATTATTAATTAGGGACAAATTATGTCCCATCCTTGTTCTAGGAGAAGAGCACTTTGGGGCTTCACTGAGAGTTTCCTTACCTATATTGACCATTGGCTGTCCCTGGGGATAACAATGAGAAAACCTTCCAGGGCTGATTCAAATTTTACTGCCATAGATAGTTCTGGCGTCTTCTGGCTCTGATTCCAATACTCTCAATCCCTCTGATGTTATCTGGCCATTTTGGTGAACAAAATGAGCCGCAGTGGCGCAGTGGTTAGAGTGCAGAGTACTTCTGCTGATTGCTGGCTGCCTGCAATTTGGCAGTTCAAATCTCACCAGACTCAAGGTTGATTCAGCCTTCCATCCTTCTGAGGTGGGTAAAATGAGTACCCAGATTGTTGGGGGCAGATGCTGACTCTGTAAACCGCTTAGAGAGGGCTGTAAAAGCACTGTAAAATGGTATATAAGTCTAAGTGCTATTGCTAACAAGCATCCAAGTGCTTTTATTCTCCTTCTTCTTTTGGCATATTTGTATCAAATTATATATCAGGCATGGAACAACTGAATATTTTAATTAGGGACAGAGTGAATTAGAGATGCCTGTCCCATCATGAATTTAAAACAATATATTGCTCTGATCCATATTCAAGCCACACCCAAGCTGGCAAACAGCATTAATGATGTATATTTTAAAGATAATTTCATGGGAAGCTACTATGTTACAAGACCAATTGTACATCTCTGGGTTCCAACAGTATTCTTAGGAAATTAAAAAGCTTGAAACTTGGAAGTGGTCCACCTGATCAGAAAAAGGTAGAAAAAAATAAATTAAGCTGTGATGGAGGAGATGCACTGGGATACTCCAAGGATTTATAAGGAGCAATCAAATGCACTTGCTCTCTAGTAGATAAATGGGTGTTTTGCAATTGCTCACTACAGCAATCAATTTGGGAGATCACACTCAGCATTTCTGATGTCCTTACTATTCCCTCCCAAAATTGCACAACAGGATATACTCCTTGCCCTGATCTCCTATAACTGTCACTATCTGAAGTTCTCCTACGTAATGGCTGACTGTTAATACACATCTTTGAATGGGGCAGGGAAGAATGAATGGCTTGTGACAGTTCTTGGACTGTTGCCACTGTTGCATATTTGAGCTCGACAAAACCCACTGGGATTCCCCCCTTTTCTTGCTTAAAAGCATTAAAGGCAGGAACAGCAAATCTTTTTCATGATTCAGGAACCAATCATCCAACTTCATATCTAAGTAGAATCTGGTGATAGATACACACTGTTCCCAAAACATCATTTTCAGTCCAAGTTATATAAACGATCAGTAGTATTATATTCATTGTACAGACCTACAATGTTCTACTGTTGCTGCTGCAATTGTCATTTTTGCAAAATAATAATTTATCCTTCCCCTTCATCATGGCTTATCCACTTCACCATCTTTTAAAAATAAAAGCCACAAAGTACCACCAGAACATCTCCTGGCCTTAGCTGCAGAACCTTATTTCCAGCCACATTGCTCAAATTCTTGTAGCTCAACATATCTGAAGACCACCAAAATGGGAAAGGCTAGCAATATATTTCAGAGGTTGTCTGTGCAGTGTTATGCAATGCAAGGGTAGTGCAATGTGGTGACCTTGGGACTTGATTTCCTTACCTGAGTACCTGCGTTGAAGGTAGCAGGTGGCTCATGAGAAGCCCCCAGACCATCTCAAGTGACCCAAGTCACTTTCTTGCTGCTTTCCATATCTTTTCTTATAAAAAAACATGTTATCACTGAATGATGACCACCTGGGTATTTGATTGTAGATGTTTATTTATTTATGTGTTTGTTTGTTCATTCAATAAATCATTCAGTCATTCAATCCATCCAGCCATCCATTTATAAAAGACTTCACAAACGTTTTCTTCAACAAAAGCATACTTCTTTCTTGTCCAGATCTGCTTAGGATTAGGGTAAGGCAAAGCAATCTTCTTTTTAGTGCTGTATCTACATTACTTTGTGATTTAATTGACTTGAAAAAGTGAAATTGTGCCTTTCCTGGAGGAAAGGAAGTTGCAGCTGGAGGGAGGTGCAGCTGGAGGAAGGCACAGCTGATTAACTTCCCCGAAAGCATATTTTAGCCACACCTGAAATGTAGGAAAATAAAAACTTGGTTGGGAGGAAGGCAGTGAATGTCACTCTGCTGATATAAAACTCAAGCACAAGGGGATTTTCAAAAGGATATCTAGGACTTGGTGTGACATAATATAATAATTAGAGAGTACAAGATCAGGTATAAAATAGATAATTGTAGGCAGAAAAATAGTATCCCACATCCTATTCACCTGTTTTTCCTGCTTCAGGAAGGATATGGGAGGAGAGCGAGAGGAAGACTATTAAGTCGGATTCTTCCTTATCCCAAAGGAGGAAAATCAGCTGCGTAGGAATATGTGCAAGAATATTAAGTGAGCTCTGTTTTCCTTGCCTCATTAAAAAGTCAACAGCTGCTTCATGTTCTAGCAAGGTGACATGTGTGACCATCATTCATATGCATGGATTTGTTTTTATTTATTGTGTTCTCTGCAGAATTTCTTCATGCTTGGAGATTGGGAAACAGGCTAAGGAATACCAGTGTGATGAAACTAAGAAAAGAATGGGGTGGGTAGAGAGGGCGAGAGCTGGACAGCAAGTAAACAAATCAAGATCTAATTGTTTTCCTCTAAATTGGCTTTTGCTGACAAGAGAATTAAAGAAAAATAATTTTGGCTGGAGATAATGTTGTGTTAGCTGCACAAACTTTTCCTTTCCTGTGATACAACCTTTTAATAGTTGGGTGGGATTGTCTTTGTACAGTTTGTGGATAAACTGATTCATACCAATGGCTAACTGTGAACTAGTAGTTTTTTCTTCTTCTTATGGGCTAGTACACCCTTTTAAAATATAATAACATACACATTATTTATATTCTGGCTTTGTCAGGTGCTTAAGATTGCATGAATTCTTATCAGCTTACATGTTTTAGGTTTTTTCCCATCTCTTTGGTTAATGATTTCGAATAGAATCTTTCCTTTTATATTTGCTTGACATTGCATAATGCAAGGTATGATATTTTCATGACAATTCCAGGTAGGGTGCTCAACTTCTTTTATGAACCACTCAGAATGTGTTCTTGTTAGCAATCTAGCAAAATTGAAAGCCCTCATACTTCCAATCTTGTTGGGTATTTAATAGATAACTACTTTGTGAGATGATCAGCTGCAAGATTTATTACAATGTTAGTAAGTACACAAATGGTTTAGTGAGATAAACCATTGGAAAAGCAAAATGTCTAGATTGGGGACACATTGTGTTGGAGAAAATCTATGTGGATTTTAAGAGTCAGCAATGACTTGACATATAATCAATTTTGTGACAAGAGTGAGAAGACCTCCCAATGCAGAAAGAAATATGTCAATATTCCTATGAAGTTATTGATGGAAGCAGAGGAAAAATTCTCTCTTAGTGCAGTGGAGGACAAATAATTGCAACCCTAAAATTAGCAAAAACGAGTAATTAGCAAACTATGACCACATGGTAAAGTGAACTGATGACAAATATTAAAAGTACCTTCCCATAATGCCTCTTAAATTTAATAGGACTTTTCCCTAAGCAAGTATATATGAAACTGTGAGCAAAAATCAAAATCCCGTCTAAATTTATGCAGAGATCAGTCCCATGTAGCTCAGGGTGGGATTTATTTCCCTATAAATGGGCATAGGTTAGCAGTCCTAACCACAAAGTCTGTCTTCAGTGGAATTTTGGCAGCTGTGATTTCCTGATTTGACTTCTTATGTCCTCTTTTCTGTAGCATGTCGATCTCCGGATACGCTTCAAGGTGCTACTTGCCACCTATAAAGCCCTTCATGATAGTGGATCTGGGTACTTGAGAGACCGCCTACTGCCGATCACCTCCACACGACCCATTAGATCTCATCGTTTAGGCCTCCTCCGAGTTCCATCCGTTGGCCAATGCCAACTGGCCACCACGCGGAGGAGAGCCTTCTCGGTGGTAGCCCCGACCCAATGGAACGATCTCCCCGTGGAGCTTCATACCCTCACCACCCTCCAGACCTTCCACACAGCCCTTAGAATCTGGCTCTCCCGTCAGGCCTGGGGCTAAAGATTGTAACCCGCCCGAATGGTATGAATGTTGCGTTTTAATCATGTACTGTCTTATATGTAAAAGTCTGTCCCCCCCTTCCTTTTGATTGTGAGCCGCCCTGAGTCCCCCCAGGGAAAAGGGCGGCATATAAATAAACAATCCAATCCAATCCAATCCAAGCATACTGTATCTCTGGAGAGAAAGCCATTCATCTTTCAATTAGCAAATTTGTGTTTAGGTTTAGGTTTATTGACATTTGTATGCCGCCCACTCCCTAGGGATTCTGGGCGGCTTACAGACAAGACAAAGGGGCATATATAAAAATTAAAATAAGAATACAATTATTAAAATTACACATCATGCATACTGCTTAGAGTGGGGCTGGATATTAATCAAAAGCCCCAGGCCTGCCGGAACAGCCAGGTCTTAGTAGCTTTACGGAAGGCCGGAAGAATTGTAAGGGTCCGGATCTCTACGGGGAGATTGTTCCATAGGTACCTGATAAGCCTAAAATATGTTTGCTTGGTTCAAAGTTAATCAGAGTGAACTGGATTTATTCCTCTGCACCGTCAGGGACAAGATGGAGCTGGATGGAAAAAGAATCACTTGCTTGTGAGATGGATGGCTATATTAGATAAATAAAAATACTTTACTGGTGAAACTATCTCAAAGGATGCTGTTGAGCAAAGATCACATATTGAGAGGATATATTATCAATTATAATATTGGGGGTGGGGTTTAAGGGAAGGAAACCTCTTCCCCAAATATCCTGTCTTCTCATCTTATTAAATTGTCCATGCAATAAAGCTGGCCAACAGTCTGCAAACAACGTGGTGCTGGGGTGAGTTCCGGTAGGCACTACTGCCGGTTCGCTTGTGTGCATGCCGCACGCGCATGCACAGTGCAATAAAAATTGTTCTGCGCATGTGCAGAAGCAAAACCAAGATGGTGGCACCTATGGTCAAACTGATAGAAACCGGTAGGAACCCACCACTGGTGAAGTGGTCTCAAAATGAAACAAGATCCTGCAGAGCGGCTGTCCCAGCTGGCATACCAAATAAAACCCATGAACTGGAGTTTCTCTACCCCTCCTGTAAAACAGCATAAATATATTGAATACAAATAATATGAGGAAGTGGTGTTGGTGTCTTCTGTCCTACACAGATTGAGACCTAGCTATCTAGTAAAACAGTAAGGTCCTTGGCGCTTTCTGAGGTTGGTAGTTTTCTTATAGATATTTCGTTACCCAACTAGGTAACATCATCAGTGCTAGTAAAAGCTGTGCAATCTAGAAAATAAGCATTTATATTATCTCCCACCAAGGACAGTACATATACATTTCTTAATTGGAAATTGCCTCCAGAGAGGGAAAAACCCATTCAGATGTTTAGAATGGGTATTTTTTCTAGGCTGGTGAAATAAACCAGGATATATAGTTTTAAGTAACTCTGGACTAACTGAAAAGGTGTCTATGATTCTCTGTGATGATCACCTTTGTAAATTATCACTGATATCACAATTTTCTTCCAGGATTTTGGTCAATGAACTGTAAAAGATATGTGTTGCACCCAAGTGTCAGAACAATTCAGCTTGAAAAGACTCAGGCTTTGAAATACCTCAGGAGGCTTTCAAGTGCAGAAGAGCAATATAAACAAGTGTATGAGCTGTCATGTGTTGTTATGCCAACAATGACACTGGTGCAATTGTGGAGTTTTTGATGATTTCTGAGCCTGGTTGTTTTTTGACAGACATTTCATTACCTGCTATGAGGATGATGTTACCTACTCAGGTGATGAAACATCCTGAGCAAGCAAACAACCAAGCTCAGAGAGCACCAAGAACTCCACAGGTCAGTCCTATGAGGCGAGGTGGCTCAGTGGTTAAGGTGCAGTACTGCAGGCTACTTCAGCTGACTGTTATCTGCAGTTCAGCGGTTCTAATCTCACTGGCTCAAGGTTGACTCAGCCTTCCATCCTTCCGAGGTGGGTGAAATGAGGACCCAGACTGTGGGGGCGATATGCTGACTCTGTAAACCGCTTAGAGTGGGCTGAAAGCCCTATGAAGCGGTATATAAGTCTAACTGCTAGTCCTGAATTACAGAGACTGTCTTCTGTTGGAATTCGTACAATGGTAAAGATGAAAATGTAGGATATATGCACACTTAGTACTTTCAGGACGCATCATTCGTATTAAAACTAATTTGCATCTGTAACATTCGTATTTCTAAGGTAGAATATTTTTAAAGACAAGCAGATAGAAGAACATCTAATACCAGTTTTTCTTGACACAAGCTTACATGATTCAAGAACTTCTCTTTGCCCTGGCATAGAAAGGGATCAAAATGTATCACTTCTTTCTCTTTTATCTTTATAAGACAACCTACAGAGATGAAAACTTGGGGGAGGAGAAGAATTTACTGGAATTGCATCATAGGAGAAGAGCCATGTTAACCCATAATAGCAAAAAAACAAAATGGGAAAAAATATGATTCATGAAAATTTGTGCTTATTCATAAAATTTAATGCAGAAGTTGGAAAAAGTACTGCTAGACTCCATTTAAAATCGGTTAAGTCTTTTAAAATGGGGACAACATGATATTGAGATTTTAATAATGCAAATTCGGCTGAAAGCAAGCTAAAAATGTTGTTAGGATGCTTTTAAGTCTGGCTTTGCATCCCTGAGCCAGATCGAGTTAAATATTCTCTGCCGATTTCTTGAAATAGAAGAAATCAATTCAAGCCTGACATTGGTTAACCCCATTCCTGATCTCTACACTGCATTTATGCTGCTCTTACTTTGCTTTAAGTAAAGATCAGTGTGTGGTCCTATTTTTCAGTGCTGTGACTGATGGAGTAAAAATACAAGTAGTCCTCAACTTATAATCACAATTTCTAGTCACTGAGTTGTGCTCCATTTTATGACCTTTTTTGCCATAGTTGTTAAGGGAATCATGCTTCCCTCATTGATTTTGCTTGCTGGAAGCCAACTGGGAAGGTTACAAAAGGTGATCACATGGGACAGTGCAGCCATCATAAATACATTCCAGTTTACAAGTTCCTGAATTTTGATCACTTGACCATTAGGATGCTGCAACGGTATATGAAAACTGGTTATGGGTCCCTTTTTTCCAGTGTTGTTGTAACTTTGAACAGTCACTAAATGAATGGTTGCAAATCGAGGACAAACTATGTACAAAAAGCAAAGACATTGAAGTTGCCTCTCTATTGGTAATTACTGAGCTTGTCGATCAGAAAGGTCAGCAGTTTGGTGGTTCGAATCGCTAGCACCGCGTAATGGGGTGAGCTCTTGTTACTTATCCCAGCTTCTGCCAACCTAGCAGTTCAAAAGCATGTAAAAATGCAAGTAGAAAAATAGGGACCATTTTGGTGGGAAGGTAACAGTGTTCTGTGAGCCTTCGGCGTTTAGTCATGCTGGCCACATGATCACGGAGATGTCTTTGGACAATGCTGGCTCTTAGGCTTAGAAACGGAGATGAGCACTGCCCCTAGAGATGGAAATGACTAGTATGCATGTGAGGGGGAACCTTTACCTTGTATGTATGTATGTATGTATGTATGTACGTATGTACGTATGTACGTACGTATGTACGTATGTACGTATGTACGTATGTACGTATGTACGTATGTACGTATGTACGTATGTACGTATGTACGTATGTACGTATGTACGTACATACTTACTTATAGAATTTATATCGCCATCCATTTTAAATACATAACCATGAGTGGCTATATATCTCTATCTCTATATATGTATACATACTTTGAAATGTAAATGCAAATACAGAGTTAAAAATAATCACATGCAATAGCCGAGGAGTCTAAGAGATTCATAACACAATTACACTATTACACTTATATTGTGTTCAGCTAACAACCTGGCCTGGTGCCTAGGGGAAGAAGCAGGTTTTCAAAATGGAAAGCCAGGAGGTTGGCAGGGGAGGCAGGTGCTTCAACAGAGAAGGCCTGACCCCCAGTTCCCATCTAGACAAGAATCTTTGCAGTTCTTAGCATCACCTGCACCCAATTTCTCTTTCTTCCCAGACCAAGGGTGTTGCACTTCTATTCCAGTAATGAGCAATTATACATATTAACATATATTTTATGCAAATCTGTGTCTTCTTTTAACTTGTTTCGGTGATACTTAGGTAAACTGCCTAATGCAGATGAAACATAAAAAAGAGAAATTTGGGTGCATGTCCAACTCCTTTCACTGCTAACCCTTTTCACTGTTGTGAAAAGGGTTAGGCAAAATTGCTTGGCAGGATGTAAGATGCCATCCATGCATCCAAAGAAATGGACTCAGCTGTTATGACTAATAATCCACCCCCATAACAGTTGGGAACCAGTTGGAGAGGTTTCCCCATGCATATAAATGAGCAGGGAGAGGCACCCTAGGATGGGATTGTCTGGCATATTTTGTTTTGTTTTGAATTCTTTCCAGACATATTTCAGTTTACATAAATATTTGAAGGTCGGATCAGACAGGATTTGCAGTACAATAGTGTGAGGAATGCTTTTGCGAAAACTTTGATAAGGTTTAATTTAGGTTCCAGGAAACGGGTGGCAGGGAAAAGGGAGAGAGTGTTCAACTTTTCAGCTTTGTGCACTGCCAGCAGCATCTTTCAGGGCTGAGTTGCTTGAGGGTTATAATTGTTCCAAATATTTTTATGTGCTTTACTGCATGTTGGTTAGAAGGTGAATTGGATTTTTCAGGATTACAGATAATAACTACTAAGCGTCTTGATATACGATTTTGTATTTGCCAGGTTACATAGTGTTCTTATGATGTCCCTTTCATAAATTACCTTTTCTTGACCCCTTTCCTGTAAACCAAATTAGATCTGGATTTAGGATGTCACAAATTGTATTTTGGCAATACAGCTATTTTTGGCTCTCCCACCACCATCAAAGGATTTATACAATTGAAAAGAAGGACTCCACCCATCTAACTTAACCAAACTGCATTTTTACAAAAGCTATTTTAGCTGCTGAAAAGCAATATGGTACAAACCCCTTTTGAAGTGTAAGTTTTTTTTTAAAAAAATATTGTTTTAAGGCTTCTTAGTTCCTTAAGTGGGTAAGTGCTCCAGGGCTTGTAATCACTTGACAAAGCTGTATTATGATAAGGACAAAATATGTAAAGAGATAGTCCATTGATAAAGGCAAAAGGGATCTTGAGTGTTATGTTTTCCGAGTATTATTGTAACCGGTGGCAATCTCTCTAAGTAATATATTTGACAGCAGTATTATTTTTGTACAATCATACAAGATTATACAATTAACAAATCATGTAGAAATGCTTTCTTCGAATGTTATTTTTAATGATATACAGTGAGAAGTATAGCTGAGAATTTCTTCTGGATGAAAAATACAACTTTTGGAGAAAAAATTATAATGTCTTCTTTCAATCAAAATGGTTTTCTTTGTGGGATAGATTTTTTAAAAAATAATTAATCGCTTAGCTATAGTTTAGTGCTTCATGCATTCCTAAAGAAGAGGCTACCTTTTGAATGTATCAATAATTCAAACTGGTTTTGTATTATTGGAGATAAAATTTACCCATTGCTTTCCTGTCCCTATAATGGATAAGGATAACAATATTTTTTTTTTATGATTGTGAATTCATGTTGTCTGGACTCAGAAGATAAGCACACTTGGGTCTTTGGATTCTACAAAATATCAGGGCTGTAGGCTACACTGTGAAGTTTTGTAACTCTTAAAAGAAGGCAATAGCAAACCATTTGTGTACTGTGTATCAGACAGGGGTCAAGCTTGACAGGAAGGAGTCTTTCCTCTACTTCTAAAGCTAGACAAAATAAATGTAACTGTTTTCAAGTCTACAGCAACATTTTTTCCTGAGACCAGATAGTGAATAAAGGCAAAGGAGTGAGGTTAGGGAAACAAGTGTATCAGCGGTGAGTTTCCATTATTTTTACTACTGGCTCCTCGAGAGCGTGCACTCGCTTGCACAATGCTTCTGTGCATGCAGAAGCATCCCGGTGGGTGGGCAGAGCCTCCCGCCACTACCAGTTCACCCGATCCAGGCTGAACCGGGAGCAATCCACCTCTGAAGCATATCATACAGGATCCAATGTGGTATGCTAGTTTCTTTTCCTTTGTGAGAGGCCTGCTACAAACTGGCACAGTTTTAACACCTGAGCGGAGCAAACCTGCTTGTCTACAGCCGAATTCTACATTTCACCAAATCCTGTGAAGTTTGATCACGACTTGAATGCCCGATTTTTCACCAGTTGTCTATATTGATCAGTGAAGAGCATTCTCTCATTCAAAACTTTACACTAGTTTGACTCTGCTAGTTTCTAAGATGTGTGGCGTTTCATTCATGAAACTAAATCTATAAGCAACTTTCAAGAAATGTTTAATCTGACGGGAGCACAAACTTAGGTGCCCCTTAGGTGCCCCGTAAGTCTTCTGTGGCTTTCTCCCAAGTGTACTTTTATGAGCACTTTGCTTTATGGGTTACAAATTTAAGATTTTCCTCCTTTCCTTTCTTCCAAGATTCCTATACAGGCATTAAAAAAAACTGTTCTAAAAGTAAAATAGCAGGGCTGTTTAATTTCTTAAAATGAAGTTCACCTCTTAATTAGAGTGTGTGGGTTACAACAGCTGGACTAAATGAAACATTACCGTTGGCTGCTAAGTCAAGCAGGAAAGGGCTTCCCAGGGAGATTTATTGTTTACATTCAATGAAAGGAAAAGTCGAACTTGAAATACTCAGATTTAATCTCAGCACTGATTAAAATGGTGCTATTGTATTATTCCAGAGTTGTTTGCAAAGGTGAACTGAGGCTTTCATGCAGCTACAATCTATTGACATGTCCCTGAGGTTTGTATGGGATAAGACCAGACAAGCTTGCTTAACAGTTTACGGAGGAGGTTCCTTTCCACAAATGGCTTAATAAGCACTTCTTAGCCTCTCTGTTTAATCTTTTTTGGCTTGTATATTCTGGAACATGCCTTTTTTTTTTTTTTTTTGCTAGCTGTTTTCTGTCTGTTTCCAAAGGTACCTCTTGCTGTACACAGTTCTTCTTGGTAGTTTCTTTCTCATCTTCCTCTAAGAAAGTCTAGGCTTTTAATATTTCTACTTATCGTGCTTTAACCTGGCATCCCAAAGATATAGTAGGTGAGGAGAGCATTGACGGCCAAAGCAAGCTTCATGACTAAATAGGGACTGGACCCTGGCTTCACTCAACCTAGAACAGTGTGGGCTAATCTTTTCTGGACTGAGTGCCCGAAGTGTGCATGCACGAGAATGTGTGCGTGCCTGAACACCCAAAATGCAATGTGTGTGTGGCTGCCCGGCATGCGCCCCACCCCGCAAGCATGCACGTCGGAGACAACCAGCTGGTACCCACAGAGAGGGCGCTGCATGCTACCTGTGGCATGTGTGCCATAGGTTCACCATCACAGACCTAGAACATTATTGTCTATGGAGATTCTCAATCATGCTGGTCATGGTTGTCCCAAAGATGCTTTTCAAAAGGCAACTGGATAGAACTGAAGAAGCTTCTTGCATGAGAAGTGAAACTTTTTCAAGGAACCCCCCCCCCCCCGAAGAAAGTCTAGTTGTCTTTTGAAAGGGACCTTTAGGAGTAGAACATTATCAGATGTGAGTAGCACTCTCTTTGCAAAGCTTCTCGTTCCTACCACCACTGGTGTCTCATGATCATTGAGCACTTACCATTGTACTTGATCTCCTAGCTTCTTCCTGCTACAGTCATAATGCTCGGTGGATTGATGGAAATCAATCTGGCAGATGGAAAGTTTCCACCGACACGTCTCTGCATTAATGGGAGCAGATGGTAACATTACCTGCCAGGAGAGTCACTGGAGGAAACACCTGGTTCTGGAAATGACATACATGGATAAATGAGTCCCATACAAAACTGGGATTTCAGGGTATAATCATGGTAGGCTTATGAGAGTTTGTTTATCTTTTCTTTTCTGAAAGGGGGAAGAAATTTGCCTCTCTCTGTGAAATAGAAAGGATGGGGAAATGTACCCTGATTCTGACCAATCCGTCAGCAGTGACTGGCCAAGGTATTTCTGGGTTTGTTGATTGTCCAGTAACTGGAAAATTATGATTGGGGCAATTGTCTATTATTAAAGACTCGCAAAGACACAAAAATGTATTTACAGAGTACGTTCTTTATGAATTTCCGAATGGATGCCTTACAAAATCTTTCATTTCATGCATTTAAATTTGATTGGAATTTCTGGGGTATCAATTTGGACTAAAGGCTGATTGTTAGATATTGAGACTGGAGCAATAGGCTCCACCAAGGTCCTCCATTCTGGCGGGAAAATACTTGAAGCTGATTGGCTGAGCTGTCTGACAGCTCCCTATAAAAGGGCTAGCTGTCAGACAGGCCAGTGCTGGATCTGTTCATAGTTTGCTGAATAAAGAGTTGAAGACCATTTTGCAAATTATACGCTTGAGAACCACTTGGGAAATTCTGCTAACGTAGACTGTGAAAACAAAGCCACAAAAGTATTCTTCTTTTTATGCTGATCCTTTTGATCCCTTTCAGGCATAATTTGATTTAACATCAGAATCCCTTAATGCCTTAGACTTAATAAATCGAAGCCCAGCACCAGGTATGGTTTGAGCTTGTCCACTGTTGCCATGCTGACAAGATTTTAGAATTAGTGCGGTTTGTCATGGATGCACGTCGTCTTCTTGGCTATAGCTCTGGAATTCGGAATTTATTAAGGCATCAAGAATTATGGACTTTTCGTGCAAGCGAAACAAATAAAAGAAACATTAGTAAGGCAAATCTACAACCGATTTACATCAGTGAATTACTGCCTATAATATTTGGATTTGTCCTTTTTTTCAACTAAGGGGAATTATTTGGCCACATTTCTTCAGTTCTTTTGTTTTCTTTATTCAACATTTATACTGTAGTGCTCCTAGCAAGCCAGCCGTGGCTTCTTTTTTTTATAAGTTTCATATCAGATATTACGCTTTTATTGTTAAGCCAGATCACATAATTTGCTAGTGCAAACCTGCCTATGAGAGCTGCCATTATTTCAATGCAGTTGTTTGTTTAATAAGGTGAAATAGGATCTGGCATCTGGATAAGGTTGGCATGAAATGATAGACTCACAAAAAAAAAGGTTCCGTCTCAGTCCACGGACTAAAATCTGAACTGCAGATGAAGTTCAATCCTAAAACTAATGACTGAAAACTGACTTCCAAGGCTTGATTTTGATGGTGGAAATAATAATTAATCAAAAAAAGGTTTTGATAATGGCAATATATGCACCAACAATAAGCAAGAATTTTTTTTATCAAGCATTAAATAAGAAAATATTGGAAATGGAATATCAAAACATTTGCCTGCTAGGAGATTTTAATGCAATTGTGGATGAAACACTAGATTATAAAAGCACTAAATTAGGGGGGAAAGGAAGAAAGAGACTACCTAAGACATTCTTTAAAATGACAGAAGAAATTTGTATACAAGATGTCTGGAGAGAAATAAATTTGAAAAAGACTTAACATACATTTTATTCAGGGCTGGGTTCCGACAAACACTACTGCCGGTTTGCTCGTGCGCATGCGCAGTACAATTAAAATTGTTCTGCGCATACAGAGAACTGAAAAGATGGAACCAGTTTGGGGGTGTGGTTCCAGCAACCCAGGCCATCAAACCGCTACCAGTTCGGCCGAACCGGTTCAAACTGGTAGGAACCCACCACTGATTTTATTCAAATATACATAAATCATGGTCCAGAATTGAAATGATATGGATGTCTCCAGAACTAAGAACTGGAGGTGGAAATAGAACGTAGTGTGTGGGCAGAGCACAATTCAGTAAAATTGATTTGGAAAGAAGTGAAGAAGAACCTTAGGTGGACATTGAACCAAGCCATATTAAGAGATAAAGAATTTACAGAACTGGCAGCAAAGAAAATAAAAGAGAAGATACATTGCTTCAGAATGTAAGGGACACATCCAAAGCATACTTTAGGGTTAGCTATAGCGTACATAGCTAAAAAATACAAAGAGAAAAAACCAAGGCTCGATTGGTCCATTAGTTTAGCGGGCACTACACTGGCTGAGCAATAGAGCTTTGTACATCTTGAAGAAGAATTCTTTCTAGCAACATGTATGGGGTACTTTTCGACCAGTGGTTGTTATAGTGAGGTGAGTACCCTCAAGGAGGTAATTTGGGCATATCCTAGGGATAATGGAACAACTTGTGGGTCAAGGATCCAGTTTGGGACTTCTGGTGCTGAGACCCTTATGTAAAACATGGATTTTTTTTTTCGAGGTTACTGACATTATTAAAGACTGGCAAAAGGGGTATTCGGGTCAAACAATTTAAAAGCCTCAGTTCTCGAGGCTTGATTATGCTGCAATGAAATGGAACCTTCACCATTCTTGAAGCAGTCAACTGGTCCAAAATCTTATTTATCAAAATAATTTGTGAATATAATAAATGAATGAACAAAGGGATAAAATGCTTTTATTAATGAAAGTTAACCTCTGCTGTGTTATCCAGATATCCTTTCCTAGTGAGTGTTAAAATGATACCATAGATTTAAATATTATTATATTCATAAAATTACTTAGATTTTAACTGCCAGTAGATTTTCTGGCCTAATCTATAAACTTCTAGAATTTTACATAATTTTTTGTCACTTATGAAAATAGAAAAAGACAAGTTTTACAACTGCAATCGTGCCTTGCTTTCTTATTCAATCACAGCTAGCCAAGGATGTGACTCTTTATTATCACCAGCAATTAGGTGGGAAAATGTCATTAGTATAATTGCTTTTCCCATGGGTCTTTAATTGTGTCTGTAGGTATTTAGAGTGATCAAGCTAAAATCTTCTTAGTTGC
Source organism: Thamnophis elegans (assembly GCF_009769535.1). Lineage (NCBI taxonomy): Eukaryota > Metazoa > Chordata > Lepidosauria > Squamata > Natricidae > Thamnophis > Thamnophis elegans. The sequence continues at coordinate 121,843,337 of NC_045543.1, read as the reverse complement.
TTAGCAATTCATTTCATAACTTTCTTATAATTAGGCAGATAGCTTGACCTTTAACAACAAACTTTTATAAGAACAATCTGGCAAACACCTTGATTTTTCATAAGCAGATGTTGGAGATATTAGATATTAAATATGCAACACAGTTAGTTCTTTCCCCACAGATCTGCAGCTTTGGAGATAGCTTCAAGTCTGTTTCTCAAAACTGAGTTAGGGTCCAAATTCCAAAATGGTTTAAATGAAGCTGTTTTTCTAAGTGAATTTATGAATGAGGCTTTAGCCCTATTAAAATACCTACTGCTTTACATGTAATAGCAAAATGCATTCATTCAATCCATGCAAGCAGAGATATATGGACATGTTTTACATTGTCTCTGCATGGTAATCCAACCCCGTCCCTCCTATTTCCCCAACCAGTTGGCCGTGTCATCAGGAGAGGCTTGGAGGAAAAAGTTCAGAGTTGTATGCACCAGAATGCGCTGAATGGAGACAAATGCAATAATGCTGCTGTGCCATATCTTGAAATAATACAAATTGCACTATAGAAAGATGGTTCAACTTTCTGAAATTTAGCGTTGCTTCATTTCAGCAGGAGGCAGTTGATCTTGCCTGGACTTAGAAATTCAGCAAGGCCACTATAGATTAGGATTTGAATGAGGAACTCCAGAGAACCCTAAATTATAGGTTAGATATGGACATTTCAAAAACAACAACAAACAACATTCTGGACCAAGACCAAGACCAAATACTTCTGTACTGCTGCCAGAAAAACTACATGGATTTCTTTTTGATGTCACGAAGAATCCAGCTCAACTTCAAAGAGATTTCATCTCATTACTAAAAACATATTCATATGTATATAAATCATCTTCTGATCTTTCAGTAATCATATAAAGATCATAAATGCCACCAGGAACAATCCTGCTTCTGTTTCTATGAGTTCATATATAGGACAGCTTCCATAAACACTATGATAAAATATTATTGTCTTGCTTCAATTTTGCTCTGTGTACCTCAAGATTTATACAGGATTGTACATATCATACATACCAGGGGTGGGTTCCTGCCAGTTCTAACCTCTTCTATAGAAGAGGTTCCACAAATCTACAGTGCCGTTTAGAACTGGTTCCAGCTCCCTCCTCCCACCCATCTGCACATCATCAAGATGAAGAGCAAGAAGAGGAATTCTGGGAGTTGAAGTCCAAAGTCTTAAAGCTGTCAAGTTTGAACACCCCCTTTTTTTTCTAAAAAGTTAGGGGCGCAAGGATCTTGTAACTTGACAGCTTTAAGACTTGCATGCTTCAACGCTAGAGTTCCTGAGCCAACATGACTTGAGGAGGAACTCTGGGAGTTGAAGTCCACAAGACTTAAAGCTGTCAAATTTGAACACCCCTGGTTTTTTTATAAAGGGTTAGGGATGCAATGGTCTTGTAACTTGACAGCTTTAAGACTTGCATGCTTCAAATGCCAGAGTTTCTGAGCCAACATTTTGGTTGCTAAGCAAGAGCGTTGTTAAGTGAATTTCACCACATTTTACAAATTGCCCATGCCCACCTAGTCACATGACTGCCAAGCCACTCCCACAAAGCAGGCCACACCTACAGAAGAGGTTCTAAAAAAATTTGAAACCCACCAATGATACATACATACATATCCATCTTGTAGAACTTTGCTAGAGCCTATTGAACTTCTTATGTTCAATATGTGTGAGGGATGGTGTCTATGGAGGGGAAGGTGGAAGTGAAGCAACAGTTTCCCAGGAAGGAGGAGGCACATTCCAAGTGTGTGGGGGTGGGGGTTGGGTAGGGTGGGTGACAGGTGAAGAACAGTCAACAGCCCAGAACTGGAGAAAGACACACACAGGAAGAGAGTTAGGATAGCCAGCATCTCCCATGGTATAGGCACTGGGATGAGAGTAGTAAAAGTTTAGGTTTAGGTTCAGTAAATTGAATGAAAGCAAATAAAGAACTGAACTTTGGCTAGATTGTTCTATGTTGTTTTTGGGCTGAGCCTGACAATATGCTAGAAGTTGGAATTCATGATATTCATGGAATTCAGGCATGAACAGTACAAAAGATGGCTGCCTAAGAATCAGGAGAGTTGTTGCCATAACACATAGACAGTATTGGTCTAGACAGACTAATGGTCTTAATTGGATGAGTTTTAAATGTTTGCATCTTTATAGATTGTTGCAAGACAGCCTTGCCCAATCTTCAGGCAGTTGAACCTAGCAAGTAGTCAATGCAGAATATTGTGATGTATGTCATGTTGGATCTCTCAGCCCCGATTCTCAACCTGTAAGCAAGACAAAACAAGAAAGAATAATTTAGAAACTCCTGATGCTTTGACTATATGCTTTGAGAAGTGCTTTGCCAGGACTGAAGCTTTTTGGAAGCATCGTGTCATCTGTTTGAAGTTTTTTTTCTTTTTTGTTTTGTTTTTAAAGAAAGATATTGTTGTGGCCTGCCAGCAGAGCTGGCAGCAGATTCACATAGTGAGGAGGTTGGGGAGGAACATGTCCTCCCTAGAGTCCTAGAGTCTGGGTAAGGCTCTGATGAGGGCTCTGTCGGAGGCAGAGAGGGGGCCAGAGCCGTATGCCAGTTATCACTGCCTTCAGAGTCAGACACCAGTGAGGCAGATGAACAGTTGGAGCCTGTTCCCAGTGTGTGCATGCATAGAGTTGCCAGATAAAGGGAACAGCTAAAGAACAGGGGTCAACTTGGGAGTAAGGCCACAGGTGGATGGTGAATGGCCCCTCCCAGAGTTAATAAAAGAGGAGCGAAAGGGGAGTGGAGTTTGCAGGAGACAATTAGTTCACTTAATTGGTTTGGGACTCTCTGAGACTTCTGGCCAAGTTTTGCAGATATCAGCCTGATAACTCTCCAAGCCAGGTATGGTCTGTGATTGTAAATCTTCCCTTGAAAGACTTTGCTTGTTGTGAATGAGCAGAATTCACAGTAAATTAATAAAGGGTTTTTTGTCGGAACAAGGAGTTTGCTTCATGCTCTTGGGAAGCCTAGGTTAGAATAGATCTAACTAAAAGTACCAAATAAATAACTAAACAGAAATGAGAGGGGTTTGCCTCATAGCCCATAAACATATGAATGTACAGGATGCGTAATCAGAAGCTTTCTCAATGTCTAGGCTGCTATATCCTATTTCTTCATCAGCCTACTCTTATCTTATCTTATCTCTGAATCACAGCCCTGAACTTGATGTTCAGGTATGTGACTATGTCACATTGCTTCCCTTGTCTGTTACAATTCTCAAAGTTCTCTATCATTTCAATGAAAATTAATGAGTTTTGAATATTTCACATAGAATTCAATTATATTAATTCTTCTTTGTTTGCCTTTCATTTAGTTCCTAAGAAAATCAGAACGTAAATCTCTAGAAAATAGAATACTTGTATTTCAAAATGCTTAGTTTCATTTAAGGCCATCAACAATTGTTTTAATTATATTAAAATTTATTTATCATCCTTCTTGTGCTTCTGCCACATTCGGAATATAACCAAATTGCCCTACATCACGGCCATAGTCCATGTTTACTGTGGAGGGCAGCAATATTTTTGCAACACATCTAGACTAGAGGATTTTCTGTTTGAAAATAAAAATAAGTATTCTTAAAGAAATCACACTCTGTTGACTCATTAATACATTTGGTTATAAAATTTTGATCACTTGTTGAGACTAGTAGATGAAGATGGATAAAGATTTATACATTGTTTTCATTTTAACAGCAAGCCCTCCCACACAGTCAAATGAAGTACAGATAAATTATTATGCTTTTTTTGATCCAAGGAAAAAACTGCTGATTTAGACAATCTTTTCTCTTCTCCTGTCTCATCTTGTAAAGAAAATTAAGCAGTGAACAGTTTCACATACAGATTCTCTCTCTCCTTCTCTCTGTCTCTCTCTCTCTCTCTTCACATTCATCCCCCTTCCTCGTATACATAAACACCAAAATAAATGCAAGTATAATGGAGATATATGTAATTATAAATGTACATTACATTTACATATAAATGTGAAAGAATATACATTGTAAATGTAAATGTGTCTAGTTAGAAGTCAGAATACAGTAGATTGTGATTATAGAACCTAATCGGGTAAACTTCTTTTTTCAGCTATGGAAATGAATAATTAATTACTTCTTCAGTTTCACTCAGTCTTTCTTATTTGCCTGTATATTTAATTTACTGTATTCTGACTTTATCTTATGACAATAAGATTTTGAATATGTTCTTCCTCACTTTATTCTCAGAACATTGTACTTATAGGTTGGGATGAGAGTAAATAACCCAGAGTCAACCCATTGGCTTTATGGTTGAGTTGTCCCTGAACCTGGGTCATACTAGTTATAGTCTTTGTATTGTTATTTGTATTATTATTTTATTTATATCTTAAATTATAGTCTTCTGCTTCTTAAGGATGTAATTCTATCTATCTAAATAAATAAAATGTCATACATGCATCAAGCACAAGCTTTTCCAATCTGCTGGATATGTTGGAGTTTGATTCCAACTATTCTTAGTTATTGACACTAGGCTGGTGAGGAATTGTGGGAGGTAAAATCCAACGTATTAACAGAAAACAGCAAATTGGAGAAAAACTATCTGCACCTTAATTAATATTTCATAAAAATATGATTTTCTACTATATGTAGAAAAAATTGAATAATTTTGAATGTATTATCTAAAGCATGTTTTGTTTATGTCAAGTTCAATCTAGCATAAAACATACTAGACATTTGGTCATGTGCTGAATATAGAAACTATATGTAATTTAACTTGATGACTCATCTACAGAATAATGAGCTCCAAAGAGTAAACATATTGTCCCTTGGTGAATGATCTTCCCTCCACTAATGCAAATAGTTTGATAAGTCCCAGTGGGCTGGCTAAAAGTTTATCTTCCTTTTGGAGCTATGCAAGCTGTCGGAAAGCTAAGTCTACTCTAGAAAATAGTCTTTTGGATGAATAGCAATAGGAGTAGCAGTTAGACTTATATACCGCTTCATAGTGTTTTACAGCCCTCTCTAAGCGGATTACAGAGTGAGAATCTTGCCCCAACAATCTGGGTCCACATTTTGCTAACCTCAAAAAGATGAAAGGCTAAATCAATCTTGAGCTGATGAGACTTGAACTGCCAGCAGTCGGCAGGCAGCAGAATTAGCCTACAATAATGCCTTCTAATCACTGCATCACTATGACTCTAAGGAACTAAGGAAGCTTGGTTAATATAGCAGGATGAATTAAGATATTAAATATTTCTTGGACAATAGTGGTCTATATATTATCGTTCCTGAAAGTATGGGGAATAAAAACAGAAAAAGTAAACTGTCCCAAGATCCGAAAAAAGAGAGAGTTTCCATTGTATTAGTTCTTATTGGACTGGTCATAAAAAGATGGATAGTACCATCAGAATGGACAAAAATAACACCATATGACTTGTAGAAAATTTGTAGTTATTTAGCATTTTTATTTCCTAAGAATATCTCTGGGTCCACAGGAATCCCAGGCACATCCTGGGAAATAAAATTGACATGAGAGGCTAGTTGCAAAATGGCAGCTACTCATTTAGCAACTTTTAAATTGTCAACTAAGATGTTTAAAAGTTAAATGAAGCTGAGAACCTAGTGAGACATATTTCTGGACATATTAAATACTCCCAAATGCCACACTTAGAGGCTTCAGCTTTGTAAATCTCAAAAGAACCTAAATACAAGAGGAGGAGGAGGAGGAGGAGGAGGAGGAGGAGGAGGAGGAGGAGGAGGAAAAGGAGGAAAAGGAGGAAAAGGAGGAGGACCATCTCTTAGACAGAGAATCAAATCATTTAAACTTGGTTATGTTCATTATATGTTGGAAATTACATGTAAAATATTTTTAAATTTCCCAGATAACTTATTTTCTATGCATACTTTCCTGAATCGGTGCCATCACAATACATTGTGCTGCTGTTTGGCTATGAAACTGAAAACTGCCTATTGGGATAAAGATGTTGATCATACATTTATGTATATTTTGCAATTTTCAAATCCTGGGAGAATGCCACACTCACATGATTAATTTAAATCTTAATTAATGTAGGAGGGCTTTTTCTGTTTTGCTTTAAGGAAGAAAAGAAGCATTCCAGCTTTACTTATGACACTGATTTAGAAAGCTTCACTTTTTCTGTAATTGGGCCTCATTAATACATTCCTGAGTGCTCCGAAATTTAGGAGTAGTAAAACATGAGCCAGAGAGATCAGAGCAACAGGGGTCTGTAAGAATTCCAGACCACAAAGTTAATTCCACTTAAGGAGATTGAAGAGGCTCTGTAATCAAAGGAGGAAAACATGTTTCAGAAAACACAACAGTCACCCAAGGCATGGGAAACTTTCTTCTTCAGAGGTTCAGTACTGGCTGTTTTACCAAGTTTCTTTATCTCTTTCCCTCATTCTGGGATTGCAATTTGTAGAAGAATATTTTAGAGTTATCAGTAATAGTGATCTGTGAGTGGTATTTTCATTTCACTTCTCTCCCACCCCCCCATCCATGTGGTTTCCAAAAAAGAAGCTCCCTTGTCAGATTGATCAGATAATCTTGTCCATGGGGAACTGCAGGGTCTGGTTTAAAGAAGACAAGATGGCCATTGCAATAGTGTGATCAAAGCTCTGACAGATTTTAATATGTGCAATATCACAGTCCTTCCTATAGACTGTTCTGGACAAGACCAATTACTGCTGTAAGCCTCAAGTAATAATATATACTTTAAACCTCCATACATTAACTCATCCACCTATAGCAGATAAACTCCAATGATCCTTTTGGGCATCTTAGGCTTTAATATTGCTTGAGAACCAGAAAGAAATTTGATGCTGTCAAAGCTTCAAGTTCAAAAAAGGCCTGTCAAGCATAAAGCCTTTCTTGATCTTATGAAGCTGAGCTGCGTAAAAGATTTAAAAACAGTGTTTTACAAAACATGTCCATGTGAGTAAAGGAACTCATTTTCAAAGCAGCATCACAAATAGCCAGAGGTGGGTTTCGCGTAATTTTACCAACAGTTCGCTGTGCACCAAAACTGTGAGCATGCTCTCACACATGCTCACTTCGTGAACATGCACACCTTCCACACATGCATGTGGCCTTTTGTACATGCGCTTTGCTGGCATGGCTTGCATGCATGCCTGTGGCTTAGAAAACGTGGCTAAATAGGACGGCATAGAGCTGGACAAGGTGGGCAGGAATGGGAGGCCATTCACAGGTCTCCACTACCAGTTCGCCTGAGCCGTATAAATCGGCTGAATACCACCACTGCATATAGCTCTTTAGAGTCTCTCCCATATTGATGATGCTGTGGGGCACACTTACCAGGAAAAAGAAGTAGTTCTACATGCATTTAGAGATGTCGAAAATATACAGTAAGCTCTTTGAACAAAGTAGTTGTTGTAACCCATCAAGGAGAGCAACTTTGCCAAGCACCTTGTTTAACCATTTTGCATGGTCATAACAATTACTATGATTATGCCCCCGCCTTTAATATTTCCTCCTTCTGCATTGTTAGGAATTACAGTCAAACAATATTTTTGGAGAGGTTCTGGGGGTAGTGCACAGGTTGTATGCACAAAACTTTCACTGAGAGTGAAATTAAATGGCTGGGGATGTACATACACAGACAACCAAACCTGGTAATAGCAGTGTAAAAAAGCAGGGGGGGGGGGATTGCACTGCGATTGATAAAGAATATTATGACTGTCAAAAATGGCAGCATTAAATATTTCAATCACAATTGCCACATTTTTTTCAGATTATCCATATCAGAACCATTGATAGGCAGGACAGATAAGCATATTTTAGTGGGACACTGGGTGATTATATTCACTCTTCCTTGCCCTTGGATATACTTTTCCTTCTTGTTGACACTTGTTCTTATGTCCTGCTATGATAAGCCATGAAAAAAGATTTCCTTCCCTTCCCTTCTGCCTTTCCTTCCATTTCTTTCCCTTCCCTTCCCTTCTGCAATCAAACAAACTCTCATCATTTTATAGTAATCAAGAGCATAAACAAGAGCAATTCCTATTATGACAACCATAGTAAGAAATAAATAAACCCATAGGAGCTATTACTATTGTTTACAGGGGAGTGGGTGGATCTAGATGGAGGGAACAAGCAGATGGCATACAGACAAATCTTCTTAAAATCTGTAAAAGAAACACAAGGAACTCCAAACATAAACATAATCAGCAGATGAGAGGAGAGTTTGTGAGTAACATAACTCATAAATGGCAACTCAGACTGAGTCCCCCCCAAAAAACTGATTTTTTTCCAAAATCAGAAAGTCTGTTTTTTTTCAATTGCAATACTTTCCCAACAAATCTTTAATTTCAAGAAAGTAAAGTAGCAATAAAATAAAATAAACAATTTCAAATTTTCACCACAGAAGCCTATGATGAGCCATATGATCCACTTATTACAATGACCATAGATTTAAAGGGGCTGAGTTGACCAAAATAAACAATGTAATACCAAGACCTTCAAAGAGCCAGATTATATTTGAATTTAAGCCTATGCCTGCTAGATAGAGGACCTGAGCATGACAGCACAGATATATTATCTCTCCCTCAGTGGATGTATTTTGAGTGAAAAGGCTTCAAATCTCAAATCTATGTAACTTCTGTTCATTGTCTTGGAGCCCTCAGAAGCTGTAGAAACAGCCAGTGGTGGGTTCCGGATGGCCCAGCATCGCCCACATGGATATGCACAGTGCACACATGCATTATAGCTGCAAACGAAGCTTCCGCAAGCTTCCGCAAGCCTCCGCAACACTCCAGCTGCTCGGTGGAGCGTTGTGCAGCCACTGTACACGCTATGCATGTGCGCAGAAGTGGCAAAAGCTTTAAAACATGGTAAGGAACTCCGGTGGGCCCTCCAGAGCACTGTACCGGAACGGTACCCAGTGCTCCAGGCAGGCTCCAGTACGCCTGTACCAGGGCATACTGCCTGCAACTCACCATTGGTTCCAGTAGTCACTACTGCTAGTTTGCTCATGGGCGTTCCACGCGTGTGCTTGATACACACTGCACGCTATGTGCGCATGTGCAGTGCAATAAATATTGTTCTGCACATGTGCAGAAACAAAAAACAAGATGGTGCCGCCTATAGCACCACCCAGAGAACCAGTTTGGGGGCATGGCAGGCCTGGATCGCTGCCAGATCTGGTAACCTAGGCTGCCAAACCACTGCCGGTTTGCCTGAACTGGTCCGAACTGGTAGGAACCCACCACTGAAAGAGGTGCACAACCTCTGTAAAGGTGCCCGTTAGGAAAAACTACCTGCAAAAGTGGGGGTATTTGGGAAGAATTGTTTGCAATACAAGATCTTTTGTGGATAACTGTTGCAGAAAAGCACACATTAAGGAATATTGTATAAATAAATTCATACCACCTTTTCTTGAAACATTTAAAATTTGCAAGCTGAGCTGGAAGTGTGATGGAAAATCACAGAAAATAAAACACATTTATCAGTGCTCGGCTGTGTCTCATTAAAGCTTTCTTGCGGCTTCACGACTATCTTATTATACTGATAAATAAGATGTCTGTGCAATATTACAAAACATTTCCACACTGTTTTTACTCTACAGAGTTAATTACGTGCCCAGTATTATACATTGAAGACACAGAGTTATTCGTGTTTGTAAAACCAATTCAAGAATTGACACCTTTATTTTATTTTCTGGAGCAGCTGTAGAACAGCACACAAGCCCTGAAATCTGGCTGAGTTTGTTTTCTGCAGCCTTCTGGGCTCCCCATATTATTAACTGGCTAAATAAAGCTCCTTTAAAGATCCCAGTGCTAACACTGGCCACTAACCAAAGGCAAAACAGTGATGCTATTCAGTAACCACCTTTGGTGGCAGGAGATGGAAAGCTCTTCCTTCCTTCCTTCCTCTCTTAAGAATGGTCAATTTATAAAATGAACAAGAACTAAGGAACTTGCAGGGTATCTTGTCAGTGGAAGCAACAGCTGCGAGATCCCTTTGCCCTCCTAGTCATGCTCATAGTGAATCCTCTGTTCTGGCAGGTGATGCTGCTGCCGCCGATTTGAAATACACAAACTATCCAGCCAGAAAGAGCAGCAACAGGCAAACATTTCAGCTGCATAGTGAGATTAAAGACCAAACCAAATCCTTGGAAGCATTAAAATAGTTAACGCTCAACTTCATGAGAACTCGATGAAATCAAACTGGGTGTTGTTAACTTAGCAGGCTTGGCCTATGCAGGAGGAAGTATATCCAGGTGTGAGATAAGTCCTGGTCAGAGATTTCTAGAAATAAAAATTTAATGTGACTTGAGGGTATTGCCACAGTGAGATCTTCGTGCGTAACACAAGCACTGATGAGAGAGTTTCCCATATCGGACTGTAGTCTCCATATTGATCTGGATCTTTGCATTATTTGTTTCTAGACTGTCTGAAATCTTCTGATGTACAAATCTTCAGGCAAAGGCCTTTTTCCTATTGACTTCTGCATTGGACACATGGACCCTGTGGTATTCCCATATTCAGTGTAGCCATTTTCAAAATCCTAGAGCCATGGTGGTGAACCTATGGCACGTGTGCCACAGGTGGCACACAGAGCAATATTTGGTGGCATGCCAGCCATCAGCTCTGGCACACATGCACCCGCCAGCCAGCTGATTTTTTGCTCTTTTGGAGGGCCAGGGGAGGCCGTTTTCGCCCTCCCAGGTTTCCAGAAACCCTCCAGAGACTGGAGGGGTCATGCGTGCATGCACAGGTGGGTGGGGCGATTGAGTGGGCACAAAGGTGTAATTTTGGCACGCTGTAAGATAAAGGTTCGCCATCACTGTCCTAGAAGCATGAGAGTATGGAAGCTGAAATGCTACAGTCACTATCTTGACTATGCAATAGCGATATTGAAAATATGCCTGGCCAAGTCAAATGCTTCATACAGCATGTCAATCACAGATACTGTTGCTGTATACCTTCCTCTCTTCTGTCCTCAAGAGCATGTAGAATCTAAGCAGGTAATTCACCAGGTGACATTCCAGTCTTAAGTTTACAGCAAATCATAAACAAATGGAAAAGAAGACAAAATTTTGCACAGGGAGCTTTAAAATGTATATATTTTATAAACCCATATATTTTGGGTTTGCTATTTCTCAGTGGCAAAGAATAAAACTGGATTAGTGGTTCAGTAAAAGATCACATTTCTAGAATATGGCATGTAAAGATAAATTGACATTTTTTTACCTGGCAGCATTTTTAAATCAAATATATTTTGTGCCCCTCAAATATTTAGAAGAAATTGGAGCCACAACACACATTCTTGTTGAAATCTGTACTGTTCAGAATTTTGTAGTATAATTGTCCATTAAAACACTTGTGTAAGCTAGAAAAATGTGCCGACAAAAATGATATTCGGTATAGATATTTTTCAGAACAGTTGCAAGGCAGATTTTGACATACCGTAGCCTTAACTGCATAGCTAGATTAAGGTTCAGTGTGCTGCTTGTCTGCCGTTTTCAAGGGTTGGTTTCATGGTCTCTTATCATTAAAGCAAAAGGTCACATCAAATGTATTGAAAGGCAATTTTATTCCTCCCATTTTGCCTGAAAGGAAAGAAAATGCATAATTTATGACATGGGAAAAGATCATGTAAACTCAACCAATGTTCTTCTGCCATAAAAGCAAGCATGGACCCTCAGTCAGAGGCAAACGTAGAGTGGGCTTTTTTTTGGCTTCAGTCACAATGCAAGTGTTTGTCCAAGGAAAGCATGCGGGGGAAGCAAGAGACCAAAGTAGATGGGATTGTTAAATGGAAATGTGCTCTTTCATAGTACAATGTTGTGCATATATTTAAAAAAAAGTGGGCAAGAGAATAGGCCTATGAAAAGATTTCCATTTTTGAACTACCAAGAAAGAGGGAAATCTGGAGTTTTCATTGTTTGTGATGACAAACAATTATGGCTTCACCTGACAGATTCAATTTGCTTCATCTTTCTCTACTGAAAGGTTGTAGGTTTCAGCTACTTCCACTACATCTCAACCAGTTGATTAATCCAAACATACATGCAGACTGTGTCTGTGGTCTCCTTGACCCAAACCTACATTTGTGCATGGACATCTCCCTGTGACTTATAATATACTGTATAGCAGTGACGTGCAGTGAGGTTTATGGCTGGTGAGGCACTGACACAGTGGGTTTCAAATTTTTTTAGATTTGTGGACTTCAACTCCCAGAATTCCACAGCCAGGCATGCTTATTTCTGATTTAAAGCGACAGCATTTGTTTTTCTCCTTTGCAAAAAAGTTTCCTTCATTCTTTTTCTTCTCCCTCCCCCTCCTTACTCCCTCTCTCCCTCTCTCCCCCCTCTCTCAAACATACACAAGCACAGAAGTTGGATTGGATATATTTTCCAATGGCTTGAAAGCAGCTCCTCTACCATACCCCACAACCCTTGCTTAACTCTGCTCAAGTGATCATAAAACGCCTAAAGTCAGACTAGTGGGACGAGCGCAGGGGGTTGTGTGTGGGTGTGCTGCACCCATAATGCAATGCACAATCCCCCCAGTGCGCATGCGCGCACTACAGGCATGATACCCCCCATTTTTGCACCCTTTTTTCACCCTTCCCAGGCTCCAGAGGCTTTATAGAAGCCTGGGGAGGGCAAAAAAAGCTCCCCGCCCTCCCCCAGAGGCCCTCCGGAGGCTTCAGGGACCTTCAGGAGGATTCCCTGAAGCCTCCGGAGAACTTAAAATGACCTCAGAGCAAACCGGAAGTCCGTTCCCAAACTTCAAGTTTGCCCATAGGGGTGGTGTTTGAGCTCCGGAGGCTTCAGGGAAGCTCATGAAGCCTCCGGAGGGCCTCCGGGGGGTGGGGGGCTCTTTTTGCCCTCCCCAGGCTCCTATAAAGCCTCTGCTCCTGCAGAGTGCGAAAAATGGCTTTAACAAAGGGTGAACTCAGCTGGTCAGTGCGTGCCTCGCGCGCCCTGACAAATGGCTCCACCTGCCACCTGTGGCACGTGTGCCATAAGTTCGCCATCCCGGGGCTATAATTTACTTTGCTATTCCACTGTCAGTTGATAGATATTTTCCCAGGTCTACATCTGCAAAGCCATTATAGTTCCTAATCCAGTCCCTTCAGTACCCATACCACAATGGCTGTAAAAGTGTCTATTTGTACCTGTATGCATTTATATAATTGAGAATGATTTGAGTTATAAATGAAGTTTATAGCTTCAAAGACGATCCAGAAACACCAGTTGTTTCAGATGCATGGCAAATATGTTGTTCTTATGTATAGTAAATGCTTTTCTTTCTAGTCAACTACCTTATCATGACTGTGAGGGACCCTTTCATTTTTTTGTGCTCCTCAAGAGACGAAGAGTTTTGCTAATGATGCAGTAATGTAATCAGAGTAGACCAGTGATTCCCAACCTTTTTTTTGGCCATGCTTCACCTAAGCATCTTTAAAATTCTGATCCCCCCCCCCCCGTGCCATATATTTCCTACTTTACTCAAAAAGTGAAGTTTACTCACACAGAGGAAACCTAAAAGACCATTAACTTGGTTCAAATTGCCCCCATTAAAAATCAAATTGTCCCCTTGTGGGGCATGGGAGTAGACTAGTATGTGGCATTTTTGATCTTTAACTTTGGGAGATATTCCAGGGTGCATCCACAAGCATATGCTAGTCTGGTAAGTAATGACTAAGCTCTTTTACAATACCTAGTTGTTTGGTATACTAATACCTACCACTCATTCCCACTCCCCCCAAGATAAATCTATTGTTCGGAAATGAATCACTCATGAGTATAACACGCAGTGATCTCCTCCCTCTTTCCTACTTCTTCATTGCTTAATCAAGGTGGGGAACGTCTGCTAAAGTTATGATCCTTTCAGAATGAGGGGGCTGATTCAGTAAGAATGCAAGTCTTTGTTGTGTATACCAAGATTTAGGAATAGTTGAAGCCAAACAGAGAGGGAAAACTAAACCAAAACAATGGAAAGAACATTAATTTCTACATGGTTTAACTCTATGACTGCTTTCAACTATGTGTGTGCGTGCGCACACACACACACACACACACACAAATGCAAATACACAGATCAAGGCTGAACAAGATACAGCAAAGTATAACAAGGGGAGAACAAAGTAAAACAAAGGGAACACAAATCAAAGCCTTTTTTTCCCTAAAGAATAAAAGTCCTGGTTCACATCTAGTTTCCACTAATGCTTAGTTGGAGGAATTCCTAGGGGTTAAATTGCTGTTTACCTGGTTTCAGGCCTGCCCAGAAAAAGGTGTTTTAGCTTGTCCTGTAAGAGAAAAGGCAGAACAAAATCAAAATGAAGCTTCCCACAACAGGTTTCTTTGAAGTTCATCAAAGAAAGGGAAATCTTGTTCCAGTCGTCCCCCCCAATTCACTGGAAACTTTAGGATTAGGTTCTCCTCCCCCCACCCCCCACCCCCCCCGCAGTGTTTCTCAATCTCAGCAACTTTAAGATTTGTGGACTTCAACTCCCAGAAATCCCCAGCCAATGTTTCTCATTCGGGGAACTGAAATCCACACGTCTCAAAATTGTTGAGGTTGAGGTACACTGTTTGAGGATGACAAGTTATATTTGAGTTACAGTTCTGATTTATTCATTTATTTAGTGACCTTATTGACTGTCTCCATGGCAAAAGCAACTCTGGACCTCACACTATGTGACATGAGAGAAATAGATTAAAATATATTCATTGCAAAACAACAAAATAAAAATAAACAACTCCCTATGGGGAAGCAACAGAACAGTGCAAGAATCACAATGGGGTAACAAAACTCCCTGACCCAGGAACTGCTGGGAAAGTTTAGGTTTTCCTTTCATGTATGACTGTTCAGTGTATGAAACGTTTGTGTTGGGATTTCTCTCTGTTCCATACAATGGGATGTTTAAATGAATTAATTGTTGTGCATTTTTTTTGCTGGAAGGTTTAGCAACATAATCTGAACACTGTAAACTACAATTATTTCTGTCCATCCAGTACAATCAAGCAGAATAAATACGTTCTGGGTCCCATAAATTAAACTGGGGCATCTTGTAGGAGCCAAGATGTGCACTTTCTCTGGAACAAAATCCCCCCAACTCCCTGATTTACACAACTTCCACCATTGTGACATTTAGCAATAGCAAAGCACTTGGACTTCCCGTACATACTTCTCCACAGTGCTTTACAACACTCTCTGAGCAGTTTACAGTGTCAGCATATTGTCCCCAACAATTTAGGTCCTCATTTTACTGACCTCAAAAGGCTGGAAGGCTGAGTCAACCTCGAGTCCATCAGGATAAAACTCCTGCTCTTTTAGAAAACTGTTAAAAGTTTGTTGTTCTCAAAGGCTTTGGAATAAGATGCGAGGGAGCACTTTTAATGTTGTTATAGCTAGTGAATGGCTTGGTGTATTTATTCCCCTAGAACCAGGCTTCTTTCTTACTTGTATCTCCATATATTGTTTTAGAATAGAATAGCATAGCATAGCATAGCATAGAATAGAATAGAATAGAATAGAATAACAGAGTTGGAAGGGACCTTGGAGGTCTTTTAGTCCAACCCCCTGCCTAGACAGGAAACCCTATACCATTTCAGACAAATTTTCTTTTTATTTGTAAATACTAAAGTTGTCAAACTATTGGCCCTCTAAATTTGGAGATAACTAACTAACTAACTAACTGGGGGGTAGGCTTCCATGCAGCCTTTGCCCATTCTTTGCCTGAAATATTCAGGATTATTTATTAAATTACATCTTCCTATATTCATCAACCTGGGCTTTAAGTTATTATTTTGAAAATTTTCTCCATTCAATGACTAAAGTTGTTTAGTGTTCTTTTCCAGCCTGGTGTTGGTTTATAACCCTGAAAGTCCTAGCCAGAATAAACTTTAAGCATGCTGCTCTTTGTATTGCAGGACTTGTGGCTCTACAGATTTGGAGGATACCAAATAGAGGAAGGACAACTGAGGTTTCAGAGGATAGTTTTTCCAGTAATATCTGGAAATGCATGGAATTGAACCCGAAACCTGTTCTCCTTCCAGTGTTGCCCAGAATTGTTTACAGAGATGATGATTTCATACAAAATAACCAGTATATGTTGTCCATAGACATTCATGCCAGAGGTGGGTTTCTACCAGTTCGCCGGTAGTGGTCATTTGGCCTAGGCTGCAGAACTGGCAGCGACCCAGGCTGGCCACGCCCCCGAACCTGTTCCCTGGTTGCTGCTGCCTTTGCTGGCATGTTTTTTAGTAGTTTTTCATGTTCTTCATGCATGCGCAGAACAATTTACAGTGAATTGCGTGCACGCTAAGTGAACCGGTAGCAACGCTAGTAGGAACCCACCCCTGATTCATGCATATGTTTGTGCTGAATGTGGCAAGGATTCTCCACGACTCTTCGAAAATTATACTTAAAGTTAATCACAGAGAAGTCCTGAGAAGGGGAAGCACACATTAGCAAATCCCCAAATATACAAAGATATATTTTTTCACAGCCAGAGGGGAAAGTCCCTGGTGTAAATGTTTAGTGAAGAACTAAGTAATCATCATAAGATATATCAAATTGTTCCATTAGGACCCAAACCAGTAGATAATTTGGAAAAAAATTAATCTTTCTTGGAAAGACAACTTTTATTAATGGAGTTTGCACATTTAAATCCAAGATTCTATTAAAAATACATCACTCCTTATTAAATAGCACAAGTTCTCGCATAAAGGGCAAATTGTGTCCTTGGTGGTTCTATATCTAAGGAGATATGTAAACAGTGGTGTGTGTGTGTGTGTGTGTGTGTGTTCCTTCATGTAGCAGGACTTTTAATAGATATAATGCAGCATGCAGTTCAGGAATACTGCTCAGGGAAAAAAATAGGATCTCCTGCAGAAACATACTAGTTTTCTTACAACAGAGATGCTATCAAAATGCCAATGTTCAATGAGCATTTGGGGTACATTTTTTTTTTAAAAAAAGAGGTTAATCTAATATTCACCACAGTGAATATTTGTTGAGAAAATGAAGGATCACTTGTTGGGCAAAGCAATTTGCCACTGGCATTTATTGCCTGTAGAAAAGTTGTTCTGTTCCCACCCACATTTTAGCATGTCATTAGCTTAATAAAGTCTAGCCAATACCTTGGAGTGGCTGCTGCCAGCATTATGAAATCATGGCAGCGGCTGTAAAAATACAAGGAGGCCACGACCCTTGCACACACTCGTCCACACCCACACCAGAGCTGATTGCAAATAGCTTTGGTGGGAAAACGCAGACCTTTCAACTTCTTCTACCCAGCTTGTATAGTTTGTATTTGACTTATTCTCTAAAACAGTTTGCTCTGGAGGAATTCAAAAACTGCTTAGAAGCATGGAAAAACAACATCAATCCTGGGCTTAATTATTGTCTGAAGCCAACTTGTTTGAAGCAAAAAAGAACCACATCTATGGGGTGACTGTTTTTTCATAACAATTCCATACATACATTTCCTCAAAGTCAAGAGTGATCCAGTTGGGTTCCTTCATTTTACACGTGAGATGGGAGAGGGTGTCTAGACATTCTGGGAGACTGGCATTTTGGGAGACTGTCGGAAGGTGATTTCTGTCCTGTATGCAAAACAACAGCTCTGGTCAATGGCACCATCAGAACTTTGGAACTAGCCTTCAACAGCAGATGTGTGCTTGTGGTAGCCCAACACTTTGTTTACATCAGGACTTTGCTGCCTTCAATTTCCAAAGCCCAGGGGTGGCTCCAGAGCCATGGCCTCCCAAATGTTGCCACTAGCTTATAATTTTTCAGCATGACAGAAGTGGAAAATTGAGAGACCTAGCAGGATATAGTGCTGAGGTGCTGGATTAGGAGGTGAATAGATATAGCAATAGCAATAGCAGTAGACTTATATACCGCTTCATAGGCCTTTCAGGCATCTCTAAGCGGTTTACAGAGAGTCAGCATATTGCCCCCAACAATCTGGGTCCTCATTTTACCCACCTCGGAAGGATGGAAGGCTGAGTCAACCCTGAGCCGGTGAGATTTGAACCGCTGACCTGCTGATCTAGCAGTAGCCTGCAGTGCTGTCTAGACCAAATTACGTTTGGTCTAGACATTTCCCCCCTATAAATAAATACCCGGGCAACGCCTCCACTCATATATATATACATTGTTTACCCTATGGATAATACAGATAATCCTCATTTAGCAACCACTTATTCGGTGAGTAAAGTTACAATATAACTGAATAAGGGGAGTTATTACTAATCCTTGTAGTTGTGTTAATTGCAGCATTCCCATTGGTTATCTGGCTGCAATTTGGGTACTTGGCAATTAGATGATTGTAGCCTCCTGCAGTCTCATCATCACAATTTGTGACCTTCACTGCTAGCTTCTGAAAAGAAAAATCAATGGGGAAATCAGCAGGAACTCGCAAATGGCAATCATGAGACAATGTGGGATTTGCTTAACAATGGCAACTGGAATTGTTACAACTGTTGTAAGTTGATGCAGTCACATGACATTGTGCTTTACTACTCTATTGCTGAGAGAGGAAATTGCCAGTCCCAATTACCATTGTTAAGTGAGGTCAACCTATAAGATGCCATTGCTGTGTTGAAGCATGAATATTACGTCCAAAGAAATAAACTGACTTCACTGATACCCTTTGTTCCATAACATGTTGGGGTTCTCATAGCATCTTGAAGCCAACCTCACTGGGTATTGTACAAACCTAGCCCCAGTGAAGACAGAATTAATATTATCCTTGGTATATGATTTATACCAGACTACCTGTCCTGTACATAATGTTTTGCAAATATATTGTGGGGTAATGTCATTCGAGGGACATGATGGCTCAGTGGCTAAGACGCTGAGCTTGTTGATCAGAAAGGTCGACAGTTTGACGGATCGAATCCCTAGCACTGCATAATGGAGTGAGCTCCCATTACTTGTCCCAGCTTCTGCCAACCTAGCAGTTCGAAAGTATGTAAAAATGTAAGTAGAAAAATAGGAACCATGTTTTGTGGGAAGATAACAGTGTTCTGTGTGCCTTTGGCATTTAGGCAGCTGGCCACATGACCACAGAGACATCTTCGGAGAGCACTGGCTCTTTGGCTTTGAAACGGAGATGAGCCCCACCTCCTAGCACATATGTGCAAGGGGAACCTTTATCTTTACTAATGCCATTAGAAAATGTCTCATAATACGTTCCAGAAAAGTTGGCTTCTCATTGTAAGCCTTTTCTAAAAATGAACTGAAAAAACTTTGTACATGAAACCAGTGACTAATCAAATTGTATTAGGATAAATCCAGTAAAGCTGAGCCTAGTGTGTCTGATATTTTTTAGAAAAGGAAAAAAATAATGAAAGCAAACAAAGAAGACTGTTGAGGAATATACTATAACTCCCAGCAATTCCAATAAACTATATTGTAAATATATTTTTCACTATAGAATCCCCATCAGAAAATATTTCCCTTATCTACCCTTTTTTCTCCTGGAAACAAAAGTGGTCATGCAGAGAGATCTAAATAACAGTGTTTTGCTGGTGAGTTAATATTGGAAATGGAGTTACTGAAGCAATCAAGTAGGCAGATATGCTTACAATAGAAAGTGGGGAGGTTAATCTTCCTGAAAAATTGATTACATTATGGAAAGATTCTGGTGTATTGTTTATTTAACTTTAGAGTTCTGTTATCTATAAGTCGTTTGGGTCAATAACCTGCGGTATGCATGAGTAGTAATATCTACTGTGTTTTGTAAATTTTATTATAGCCGTGAAGATAAACAAAAATACCTTCCTCAATATGGAATGCCTCTGGCATCTCAAACTCCAATGCATTTGAAGAACGTTGGATTGAGGAAAGTTGCTTAAAGTGGTCCACAGAAACCATAATAGAGTTGAAATAGATCTTGATGTTGTCTTTGATAGTACTGACACATATACCATGAACTAATGCAGTGTAATGTTCAGTTCCTGGGCTACAATGGGGTTTAATTCATATCCTCATATGAAACCCCTTAGTTCCATGATGGCGAACCTATTGCACGTGTGCCAGAGGTGACACGCAGAGACCTCTCCGTGAGCATGTGTGCCGTTGCCTCAGATCAGCTAGCTGGTCGTCAGGTTTCCGGTGCTCTGGCACGCACACGTGCATGCGCATGCACCTTCCGGTTTGGGCACTCCGAACCTAAAAGCTTTGCCATCACTGCCCTAGTTGTTCTTTCTGAGCCAAATCTTCTTAGATCATGATAGGAGAACATCACAGAGTTTTGGATGCTTCTTTGACAATTCAGAGCTTTGTATGCAGGGCTAGGTTGCTGCCGGCATTACTGCTGGTTCTGCGCACGTGTGCATTTGCACCTAAAAAGGTCTGCGCATGTGCATGTTGGAAAAGGAAAAATAATACATTTTTGCAATGAATATTGTCCTGTGCATGCGCAGAACTGAAAATCAAGATGGCGCTGCCACTGATAGAATTGGTTTGGGGGCGTGGCAGGCCGAGTTGCTGCCTATTCAGCTGAACTGGTCGGAATCGGTAGGAACCCACCTTTGTTTGTATGGATTAAATTGAATATAACTACTATTACCCTCTTAGGCCTATTGCAATTCCCAGAAAGCCTCAGTTTACCTGCCAGTGCAAAGTTCTTGGACCCTTATGACTGAAGAATGTTAAAGGAGATTTCAGTCAGTTTCCTTGTTCATCCAAAAGACTGAACTACAGAGATATCAGAGCAAGTTAAACTAACAGTCAGCAGTTTTGAAGGCAGAGATATCAGGTTTGTCAAACACCTCCTTTTCATCTTCAAGGCCATGGAACAAAGAGTCCTTTAAAATGTGGGAAAGAAGAAAGAAAAAGCAATAGGCTTAAACCACCATAGGTATACATATTTTTTAAAAAAGAAATCTACTCTTGCACTGACATAACCACTGACCACTTCTTGGTGGTAACAATGCAACAATAAATGATTGACAATATGCTGCCTTTTTGCTGTGTGAAATGGGCAGCTCATTGTGCCTAACAGCATGATCTTCTGCACTTCCTCCATAGGACCCTCATATTTTAGGAAACCCTGCTGACCCCAGACCTGGAACTAACAACAGAAACAAAAAGAGTGGGGGTCAGCACAAAACAAAGTGTCCACATCTGTCCTCCTGCTCCCCTCATCCCTTTATCTGTAGATGCAACCAAACACTGAAGGCTGAGGCAGCAAAGCTGTTCTGTATGCCTTCCAGGCTTTATGCCAATGGGAGATAAGAGAAAACAGAGGCCTGATTATTCATTATTCTCCCAGGGACTGGCTGGTACAGGTGGATGTGATTTCCTTCAGCTGTCTGCTACTGCTGAAAAAGTATCCACACGGCCACATAATCTCATGTTCTGCAAATCCCACGTGTATCCAAAGGAACCCAGCCATACTGATAGGCCTCAGAAATCTACTGTTCTCTCCTCTCCTTAGACTCGTCTCTTGCAGACAAGTATCTGGAAACCCATCTTGGCATAATATCTCCTCTTATTGTGAGGGGAGTGTGAGAGTAAGGAAAATTCACTGCTCACTGCCAAGAGTTTGATTCTGACGGAGATGCTCTCAAAGAGACACCCCAAGATTTCCCATAATTGTCTCAAAATCTACATCTTGTTTGCTTTTCAGTTTTTCCTTTCATTCCTTGCTAAATTCCCTTGGGCCCAGTAGTCACTTTAAAAAAACTATGCAAATCTAGCCAGCTGGCTTAAAGAAATAAAAATATCTAAGGATCCTCAGCTGCTGAAGCCAGATGTAGCATTTCAAGTTAGATAATGATCCTAAAAGAGTTCTACTCTCAAGGGCTTTCAGTTAAATTGTTATCACTAAATACAAAGAGCTGTGGTGGCACATGGCCTAAAATAGTCCAGAAGCCTTTGTGGGAAGCGAGGTAAAAAAAAGTAAAAAAAAAAAAAAAAAAAAAAAAACAAGATGGCAGCCATGATTGCATGATCAAAGCCCTGTAACTATTTTAAGAGTGTTGCCGTGTGTATGAAAAGGAGCAGGGTTTTGATTTTGCTATCGTATCACTACCTTGACTTTTTGTGTGTAAAAAAGGAGGGTTTTTTTTATTGTGTTGTCATATCACCATCTTAACTTTTTAAATTTTCCTGCAAACACTGTGTGGCTCTTACTTAACAGAAGACAGTTCTGTTTCAAAGGCCAATTCTCTGGATCTCCAACAGGCAGGTTGATTTCTTTCTGCATTATTATTAGATTTATGTCCCACCTTTACTTTATACAATTCAAGATAGAGTACAGAATGCTCCCACTTTCTATTTTTTCCAGAACAACAAGAGTGTTGGCACTGAGGGAGAGACTGACTGAGCCACAGTCACCCACTCAGTTCTTAGGCTTTAAGGAAGGACTAGAACACATGGTGTCTACATTTCTAGGGTACACCAAGTAATAATATTTCTCCAGAATGTCCTTATCTGAGATGAAGCTGTCACTAACTATTGTTTACTCGACTATAAATTAACCATGTAACACTGGCAAACTGCCGACCTTTCTGATCAACAAGCTCAGTGTCTTAGCCACTGACTCACCACGTCCCTGATATATAATACATCAAAGTCAAAAATCTCTATATAGACTCAATGGCCACTGATAAGAAGCAGAAGCAACAGGATTGTTACTGGTAGTGGTAGGGGTGATTGAGAAAAGAAGTACCAGGTCCACAATTCACTAGATTAGCCTCACAGAGATTGAAATGGAACAGGAACATGTCAAGAAAAGTGATGGAGGAGGAGAAGTAATTCTTGTCTGGAAAGATTTCCAATGAAATCTCATGTTCAGTAGAGAACATGCTGGAACACCTATCATGGCAGGTTTTAAATCTCTAACACAAAATCATTTGGTTAAATATCTATCTATCTATCTATCTATCTATCTATCTATCTATCTATCTATCTATCTATCTATTATTTTATTTGTCAATAAGTACAAGGAATCAAGTATGAAAAACAGATGAAAAATGGCACAAATAAATGGATAAAATAAGCAAAACATAGCCATAACACATAAAAAGAATACATACTGTATAAATGGGATAGTAGGACAGGGATGGTAGGCATGCCTGTGCGCTTATGCACGCCCCCTTAGGGACCGCTTAAGAAATGCATAAGGTCCACCATAGACAGCTTAAGGTAAAAGGCATGGGGGTTAGAGGAACTAACAACAGGATCAGGTAGGGTGTTCCACACATTTACTACTCTATTGTCGAAATCATTTTTTCTGCAATCAAGATTAGAATGGATTACATTTCATTTGTAACTATTGATAGCCCTTGTTTTATTGCAGTTGAAGTAAAAGTAGTCATTAACAGGAAGGACGTTATGGCAGATTATCTTGTGCACTAAGCTCAGGTCGGAATGTACAGAGCGTAGTTCAAGGTTATCCAGGACTAAAATTTCAAGCCTGGTGATATACGGATTACGAGCAGGGGAGTTGAGTACTCTTCTAGTACTTATGAAGTAGGCCTTTGAAATTTAGCAGAACTATTTAAGTTATTTAAATATTATGAACGGAAGGCTGTGAATTTTTCACAGAGAACTGCATCACTAAGGTCAGACTTTCAGAGTGCTTTTCCCAGCTGTCAAATAGATCTTCTGCACATCATGAAAAATATCCCTCTTGGATATGGATATGAAATATTCATCAACAGAATTTCAAAGCTAGAGCATCAGTGCCTGTGGTGATATCCTACTTCTTAAGAAGTCATGTTTTTGCCGTCATTAACCCAGCAACAATTGCTATAGCTCTGGAGAAATTATTAAAACTATATGGCCCAGACATGTTAGTAATATTATTAATTTTGTTCATAAATTGTTTTGCTGATATTTGCAGATATTTTCAGATCTGTTAAATAAGAAGCAGTAGGATCAGACAGGATAATATTAAGTAGGACCTTAATTTTATTTAGGTCAAAATTCTTCTTAAATCAAATCAAATTTTAAGAACAATGTTATTGGCTCCATGTAAATGGTTTAATTTAATTCTATGGTAGAGAGGAGCTTTGGAATACCATAGTAACATTCACTCATTTAGAGAGATGGAAAAGAACACTGCCCATATGACTGCTTGTATATGTCATTATAATACCAGTTATGTCTTTCCTGACTGACTAGGATTATCTAAGAAAAAACATTTAAAGAATAAAATGATTGCTTAAACCATTCAGGGCAGTGGTGGGATTTAAAAAAAATTACTACCAGTTTTGTGGCTGTGGCTTGGTAGGTGTAGCATGGCTTGATGGGCATGGCATGGTGGACATGGCAGGGGAAGGTTATTGCCAAATCCCTATTTCCTCCCCACCCCACTAACCTGCTTTCCAGCTCCGTTCTCCTGTTCAGGGCAACAAAAAAGATCGGCTAGGAGGCAACGGGGGCGGGCCAGCCTATTTGCTGGTTCTCTGAACTAATCAAAATTTCCACTACCGGTTCTCCAGAACCTGTCAGACCTGGTTGAATACCCCGTCTGCTTCAAGGTGACAAGAAGGAGTTACATATAATTCTACCTTCCCCTCCGCCAGCCCCTATTTTCATCCCAAATGAGATATTCAGAGAAGGAATACCCAACAGCCAAAGAAACAGCTGTAAAGAAACAACAACCAAGAGATTTTAAGTAAAATAGCCTCTTCACTAATTGAAGATTGAGGAATAAGAAGGAACTTTATTCATATAGGTATTCAAAATAATATTTTCTTATTTATATAATATGGAACTTTAGCTGAAAAGTCAAGGGAGAAAAAGAGAGAACGCTACATTGTAAGCAGTGTAGTAAAAACCTGATTAAGAGAAAAATGGAAAGTAATTTATTTTTTGTTATAATTTTTTTTATTATATAGTAATTTATTATGGTTAAGCTTAGAAATAAATGCCTAAGTGAAAGGGCACAGGGCAGAAGCTCTCTCTCACACACAAAAAATCCAGAGTTGGGAGGAATTATTTAGGGCACAGAGCCCAGCCCCTGAAGGAGTAGTTGAATTAATCCAGTGAAGTTTATCATCACTATGAGAAATTAGCTCTATTGTCTTTTAATAGGGTTTTTCTTCCCTAACATTCAGTTAGAATTGGTCTTCCTATTATTTTATCACATTATTTCATCTCTAATTTTAGTGTAAAATTATTTTAGATAGAAGTTAGCCAAGTAAGTTATGTAGGTAATTCACAATGTGTGAGTGATGAACACACACAAACTTACGGAAGTGCTTTTATTGCAATATGAGAAGGATTTCACATGAGGGAATTCTACCATACCATAATATCTCATTTAAAATTGAAAGTGTTTACTTGTTGGAACACAGAACAAGTACTTCCTAAATTTTATCCATTCACTGACTGCAGTTTGTTTCAAATTCCGAAGAATCAGTAATAAACTCTTGTCCACTTTTACCAGCACTATATTCTAGTGAATTTAAGATGTGTATGTCACTTATCTAGGTGGTGATATATCTTCAAACTAAGCAAATGCAGGGTCTTTTTAATCCTATATTTCACCCTTCTGTGGTGGATACAAAGTGCTCATTTTCCTCCATGACTTCAATTCTTTTTTTTAGACTTCATATTATTTGCCGCAGAATATTTTCAAAATACTGTACTTTAACTATAGACTTGCCTTTTCTTCACTGCCAAAATGCATCTATAAAAAGAGGACAAATTAGAAGACTGTTTTGTATAAAAATGCATGTTAATTTGGTAGGTTTAGTTGAAACTTTCAATGTAAATAATTTAAAGAGAAGTATAATCCCTTCCTTCAGTGGGCCTAGTCGACCTCCTGCACCATTGGAGTGTGTGCTTTTTTGTCTTGCCAAGGCTCCAGAGGATTTTCCTTGAGCCTCTGGGAGGGCGAAACTGCCTCCCCTGGGCTCCAGAGGTCCTCCGGAAATTCCAGGAGGTCCATTTTCCCCCCTCTCTGAGCCTCTGAACAGACCCCAAACTTACCTCCTATCCAAACAGGCCATGTGGAGACTCTTGGGAGGGGCAAGGTGGGGTGGGCAGGGCCAGCCAGGGGTGGGATTTGGAGGTTCTCTGAACCGGCCATATTCTCTTTTCATATGGATTAGTACTGTCCTCAGTTAAAATAAAACATGTGGCATTTGCTCCATCATATTTATTTGTATTCTTCTTTTTTTTAAAAAAGAGTTGTTGTTACTATTATGGTGTCAGAGCCCTTTTGGAGCAGTAATTGGCACCAAATGCTGAGAATGTTTCTATCTTTGGGGTTGAGACTATATTAAATTGAATTATGCAGGAATTTTTTTTAAATTGTAATTAATCCCACTGTTTGGAAATGTTTGAACTTTGAATATGGTACATCTGCAATTATAATGATTGTGTTTCAAAGCAAATTAAACAGCCAAAAACCCTGGAGGATGTAGTACTGTACTTTCACTGTACTTAGGCCTCTTGAAAGTTAACAAAAAGCCTTTATGGGAGGCTCAGAAAAGAGCACCCAGCTGAAAGATAGACCTGTATGTTCTTTGTGTATCCAAGCAATTTCCCAGAATGGTTTCAAGTTTAACAGCTAGCTTTTGTTATGCAAAGAAAAGGGCACGATAATAACTTTAATCAGGAATCCCACACAAACAGCTTGCTATGTAAAATCTTACTGTTATACACTGCATCATCCCATGGAGTAATTTATTGTACAAAATTAAGATCTGTTTACACCAAATATTTCTGCTTTCCTAAATAAATTCACAGGGAGCTTCATTTTTAAAAGTCATCTCTGGGAAGTAGCCAACTAAGAGAGGAGAAAGCAGTAATCATGGCTTGCTTGTTTTGCCACCAGGTGTTTCTTCAATAAAATCTAGAACTCTATATGCTGTAGGGCAGATGGGTTGACATCTCAGCAAGAAAGATAACTTCTGAGATGATTTCCAGAGCAGTGATACTATTTCTTCCTCATAGTAGACAGTGTGGTCTATATGGGGTTTAAGAAATAAACAGATCTGTTGCATCCTGGAGCAGATTTCACAAGAGTGGCATGCCCAGAGGCACTTCCCAGGAGTGATCCAGAGGTCAGATAATTGTGGCTGCTCCCAAAATTGCAAAACTCCTCCCTGTATTGGTTCTATAAATATGATTTATCCTGATCATGAAGCCATCTACCCCTGTTTTTAACTCCTATTTTAATGTGTTTGACAGTCCTTCCTACAAGTTGTCTGAGCTTTCTATCACTGGAAATATGCCATAGGGCAGAGATGGCAAACCTTTTAGACACCAAGTGCCCAAACGCTGGGTGTGCACATGCCCAAATTAAAAGTGTGCATGTCCATGCATGCACGGACATGCATGCATGCACAGCAGAGAGACCCAAAGACTAGCTGGACAGTGGGAGGCGGGCATCCCAACACCGGCAGTGCGGTAAGAGGTAAGAGCTTTTTATTTTGTGCGCTTCTGTTTTGTCGTTTGTGGGAAAACAGAAGCTCACAAAAGAAACACCATGGAAATCTGACCTGGGGCAACAGCACACGTGCCAGCAGAGAGGGCTCTGTGTGCCACTTCTGGCACACGTGCCATAGGTTTGGCATCATGGCCATAGGGGCTTTTATGGAACAGCTCAGCCCTGCTGGAAGGAGATAAAAGAGTGGCATTGACTCTTGATGGAATCTGCCCACGGTCACTTATGCCTTCATATGAAACATACCTTAGCAATTGTTTCTCAGCCTCAATATCCTTGTTGAAATATGAAAAAAAAACCAATCGTGTTTTATCGACCAGAGCTGTTTTTAAGAACTAATAGCTAGATTCTTCTGTTAGATGTTAAGTATTATAATTAGTGGTATAGATAAGAAGGGCAATGAGATCAGAATAACTGTTTGAAGATTACTTTCCACCCCATCACAAGCGATAGCAAAGTCAAAGCAGAGTAGAGGCAACAGATGTCAATCCAAGAGAACAAACCTGCATATGTGCATGTACACTTGTGTGCGTGTTTAGGTATACACACACACAAACATGCACATATGCAAATACATGCATGCAAGTTGTAGGTCATTTGAAAGAAGACTTAGCCCCTATAGTTGAGAGCTATATTCTATGATGCTACACATGTATCATTATTACTTTGCTTTATTAGTCGCTGCTTTCCAAAATAAATGTTAATTTCAGCTAAATGGATTTCACTGATGGGAAAACTGAGGATCTCGTGTGGCTAGGGTACTGGCATAGAAACCAGGAGACTAATTTCTAGTCCAATCTTAGGCAGGAAGAATAAGCTTAGCAATTTTGGGCTAGTCACTGTCGCTCAGCAGAGCGCACCTTATCCAGTTGCTATCTTGAGTTGTTTTTTCTTTTTAAAGGTGGGTTTAAAAACTGAAAAAATTAAAACAACAACTGAATCTACCATTTCCTGACAGGTGGTGCCCATATTTGCTTGCTCAAATCATTTAGATATCACTATATAAAGATGTAATAGGAAAACAAAATTCTGGCAGAATAATAGCCTCCATTAAGATAAAATGTAAGAAGGAGAGACATTTGCTGCTGTTTATTGAAATTCACCATAATTTACTATTTCTCCAGCCTGAAAGGCTTCAATCCCAATATATACCAAGATAAGTTTTCTTCTTGGCTAGCCAGAAATACAAATTGTGAATCAGCAATATTTCCACACAACCATTGATTCTTCACTGTTTTTCATTGGCCAAATAGTCAAGCATACGTTCTCTCTTTCTTTAGTTTATTGATTAAGTTCTGACTTTAGAAATATTTTCAGATATGTATATTAGAGAAATGCAGCCTAACAATGGTGGCCATTGTTCCCACTTGTCAGGGTGAATTCATAAGAAAAATCACAGAAATATTATCTGCCTCTGAAACGTTCTCACTTAACTTTTGCCTTTGGTCCAAATATGAGCCACTGACAATGGTACAGCATGGAATCCTGAGACCCCATAGTGGTTTCCAAATATTAGAAAAGGAAGAAGGGAGAAATGAAGATCAATTGTTATCAGAGAGATCAGTAACCTTACTGTACAATTTGGCTAATAATTTGGTGTAAATTATAAATCATATTCATGACTGGGAGAAACATGGGAATTGGTGGGCGTGGCAGGGGAATCTCCATTCCCACCTAACTCCAGGAGAATTATACTGTAAAATCTCCATTCCCTCCCTGCTCCAGGGGAAGATTATTGCAAAATTTCCATTCCTTCCCAATCAGCTGGGATTGGGGCAGAGGAGGAGGCAGAGAATAGAAGGGGGCAGGGCCAATCAGAGGTGGTTTTTACTGGTTCTCCGAACTACTCAAAATTTTTGCTACAGGTTCTCCAGAACTGGTCAGAACCTGCTGAATACCACCTCTGTATTGTACATTTATTCATCTATTCTTATGTATATAAAGAAGTTAATGAATCCAGCTGAATCAGTTATCTGTGTGTACTTCTGGATTTAAATTTATGCAACAAACTCTGACAAATCACATCTTACAGCCACAATAAGCAACAGTGCAAACACACCCAGTAATCTCTATTCAGACTGAAATTAACATTTAATAAATGGGACCATGATGTGTTACTTCTTTGCATCACTGCGAGCCAATAATGTCTTTTTTTCTGGATACTGTATTTCATTCCCAATCATATATATATATATTTCTTTTTCATGCATAACCAGCTTTCCATACCTATCAAAATATTGTTAGGGATGGAGGTCTGATTCATTAATAGGGGAACGGAAGGGAGGGAGGGAGGGAGAAAGGCTTCTACTGACATACTGATATATTTCTCTCATACATAGTTAGTGCTGTTTTGGCACATAGTTAGTGGGCCCTTCCCTACAGCAAAACAGAGTGTGCATGTTGCATTTAACCTTTCCAAAATATGTGAAATTTCTGCACAGCTTTGCCTAATGTATGAAATTGTGTACATGGAATCTATAAATATATGTATCTTTGGAATGTGGTTTGTGAGACAAGGAATGTTGGCAATGAAATTCAGAAGATTCCATGATTTATTTGCCAATTTATGCTACAATGGGATATCTTTTTTCTGGAAGGCAGCATTTTAGTTATAAAGAAATCTCTGTGAAAGCAATTGAATCACTAGTGAAAAGTGACACAGTCCTCCAAGAATATCTCTACTATATGACTCAGGGCTGAAACTGTAAAGAGAAGAATTACAGTATATGAAAACCAAAATGAGCTGATTTCAAGGAACAGGAAGGGAACCTTGCATCAATTTCACATATGGACATTCCTGCAGGATACATATTAAGATGGAGGAGCTGAATTATTAAAAGGAGAAGCTGAAGATTCCATTTTAATAAATACCAGGCCATTGTTTGCAGGATGAGTGCATTCATTTTTGTTGGTAGAAGACATATATGTCATCTTTTGTAAATGTGATGGACAGCTAGTTTTTCTTTGGGTATTTGCTATGCCTTTCCGATAGGGGTACTTCACACTATGATTTATATATTCTAATTACTACTGAATCTTTGAACTGGATTTGCAAGACTGGAGGTATAAATGAAATGGGACCAGATACCAAACTAATCATCTGAACGAATCCCAGAGAACTAACTGATATAGGCAGCAAAATGCTTGGTTGATTAGTTGCATCCAGTGTGAGATTTTTCCAATAGGTTTGGGATGCATGTATATATAGACGTAGGTATCTACTTGATGATATTGGTGCTAATAGTATATCCTGCTTTTTCTTTTTAGTGGATCTCAAGGAAGCAATTGGAAGATAAATACAATAATATTTGAGGGATCCTTGGTGATCTCTGATGTTGTTACCTAGTTTGGGTAATGAATGACAGCAAGAAAACAAGCAAGCTCATAGAGCACTAAGGACCCTTCATGTCAACCCTGAGCTACAAATATAGCAATAGCACATAGACTTCTATACCGTTTCACAGTGCTTTTACAGCTTTCTCTAAGCGGTTTACAGATCAGCATATTGTCCCAACAATCTGGGTCCTCATTTTACCCACCTCGGAAGGATGAAAGGCTGAGTCAACCTTGAACCTGGTGAGATTCGATCTGCCAAACTGGCAGCTGGTGATCAACAGAAGTAGCCTGCAGTACTGCACTCCAACCACTGTGCCATCGCAGCTCAAATATTCTCAATTAATAGTACAATAATATTTATAAATATAGTTCAGAACATCAGTATTACTACTTATTGCTGTTTGATGGAATACTCAGAATAAATAGCAAATACATCACTTCTGGAAACATGTTCTTATCTATCTATCTATCTATCTATCTATCTATCTATCTATCCATCCATCCATCCAAATAAATTAAAAAAGGTTGTATGACTGCTAAGAACTGTGAGCCCTGCGATGTTTCTTGGCCAAGTAGGGTTCCCTCTGGCTTGAAAAGTAAGCTTTCCTCTTGAACAGTGTGCATTGTTTTCTTTTTCTTTGCTGCTCAAATCTAGTCCTTTATGGTACAAAACACTCACTAGTTATTCACATGTGTGACTTCCTTACCTTTATTTGACATGACAAGGATAGATGGATGTCGGCAGGAGAAAATGAAGAACTAGTTTTCTTTGAGAGCCGTACTCTAAAGTGTTGATGCTGTATGACACTGTGTCACAGTATATCAGATCTCTGTCCCTAAACTTGTAATCTGTGCCTTTTAGGCTTTGTCCAGGAACAGCTAAGAAAGGGAGACTGTTCTAAAACATGCAGAATGGTAGCTACCAACTTTCTTTTCAGTTCTCAGAAGCTGCCTAATAGGCACAAGAATTGCTGCATCCTCATTGCCCTTTATTTTATATTTGTATTTTATCAAATTTGTATGGCTGCCTATCTCACAAAAAGTGACTCTGGGCAGCATACTGCAATCAAATTATTATTATTATTATTATTATTATTATTATTATTATCAACAACAACAACAAACAATGACAACCAAGGACCTAGGAACTGTTAAGGTAATGTCCTTGGTTAGGACTCAAGCTGTTGAGCTACCAACCAGCCCCAAAGGCTGTGAATCTCACCAAAGATTAACCACGCAATAATAATAATTATAAATAACACAATAATAATAAAAGTTAGAAGCAATCATTATTAAACATTTAAATATTATTTTAAAAGAACTGAACCAAACTGGTAGGAACCCACTTCTGAACAAGCTTTAAGGTACTGTCCATTATATATTTTCAGAATAAGTCATTTAATAACCAATTTCATTGTATTTAAGTACAATGACAATAAAGATTATCCTTATACTTATATTAAGTCCCATCAGTCATTTTGGTGTTTGTTCTAATTATAGGTAAATAGCTTTATGCCATTATTATCATAAGGACTGTGCATCAAATTGAATAGCATGAATTTGATATGCTTTAGTTAAATAGTATGCTGAATTCAAACTATTACCCCTGAGGAATTTCTGATACAGAAACAGCACTTGGGAGCATTTTAAGATTACAATAGGAAGTTAACTAGCTGTTTCCTAGAAGTACCATAATATGTGTGCGTGCATGCAGAAGAAGGAGATTCCAAACAGACAGATTTCAACAAATTTATCTCTATGAACTAGCCTTAATATTGATACTTAGTTTTCTTAGGATCAATCAAGGGAACAGCAAACTCTTTCCCCATACGAATTCTATACAATAGGTTTCCTATAAAGGAAACATTGTTCTGCTGGACAATTCACATTCCCCAAGTCCTCTACTGGCATAATTCATCTTGCTCTGAAATTACATTTATCCACTTCTCAGACTATATAACAAATATTCACTCTTTTGTTACAATTTTTTTCTCCCTGCATAATTTTATAAAGTTCTACTATGTCCCGATTTTGGCCTGAGCAACCTATATTGTTCATCCATTTTGGATTAGAGCATATATATGCAAGATTTTGATAGCAAAATGGCAAGGTAATAATGTTAATCAATAGCTTCTGTTCCAGTGGTGGGTTCCTACCAGTTCGGCCCAGTTCAGCCGAACTGGTAGTGGTTTGGCAGCCTGGGTCGCTGGAACTGGCAGTGACCCAGGCCTGCCATGCCCCCGAACCGATTCTACGGGTAGCACCATAGAACAATTTAAATTGTACTGTGCATGCGCACACAGTGTGTATCATGTACACGGCGCGCACACGAGTGGACCAGCAGTAGTGCCTGCCGGAACTCACCTCTGTTCTGTTCCCTTCCAACCATATTTCAGGGCTGTTATGTGATTCAATAATCTTATATCTTGCTGCAGCAAGCCTCAAGGTTAAGTTGAGGTACTTTCCTATTAGCTTGTTTTAGGCCTTATTTTTCTAAGTAATAGCAGTCATTTATCACATCTGGAATTTTGAACTACAGAAATTCTCCCCTGAAAAAAAATATGAAGGTT
Source organism: Thamnophis elegans (assembly GCF_009769535.1). Classification (NCBI taxonomy): domain Eukaryota; kingdom Metazoa; phylum Chordata; class Lepidosauria; order Squamata; family Natricidae; genus Thamnophis; species Thamnophis elegans. Next base: position 121,809,998 of record NC_045543.1, on the reverse strand, counting down.
TAATTTAAATCCCTTTTGCACAGAAGACCCAGGGAGGGGTCAGGGAGTTATAAAACTCTGTGATTATCTTCAAAGAATGGTTGCCAAATTGGTGGTGCCAAAGATAACATGCTTGGCAGTGCTACTATGAGTTGCATTTTTCCCACTTTCAGGTATAGATAAGAGTTATGGGAATGAAAGAAGAAATGTTATGCTCATCCTTCATAGGAAGGAATGTGTGCTTTTCTTTCCAAGCATTGTATCTATCAGAAATTATAGACTTTGGGGGCAGTTTCACATGACCCTTTTGCATTTGTCGGGCTGCTATAGTTCTATCTGCATGCTATTTTCAAGGAGGGATTTGTAAAGCACAGGGAGTTGGCCAATGTAGATGTGTGTTTTGCCATATAGTTTACTTCAACAAAGTAGACTTTTATTTCACTGATAGCTGACATGAAAAGACTAAGGTGGTTCAAGATAGATGGAGGTCCAGGGTGCTCTCTGAATTTGCTTGTTTTCTTGCAGACGTTTCATTATCCAAGCTAAGTAACATCATCAGTGCTAGTGTGCTAAAGCTGTGTAGTTGCCATACAGAAATCTGGTAGGAATTTAACACAAATGTGTTCACATGTTGTGTCCATGATCTGAATGTGGACCAGAACGACTTTTGTGCTTGAAACCAACATTTCATGATTTTACTGCTGGGCTTGTAACTTTAAAAACAATTAAAAGGAGATGCACATGAAAAAAAATGTGTGCAATAGTGCCTTATTTGTTGGGTGTGGAAGGAGGTGACTATATCTTCAGTTCAAGAGTTACACCTGCCATCTGCATCCAGGCCTCTTTCTTTGCAGCATTACAGAAGTAGTTAGCCATTGCCTGCTAGAATATTGTTTTTGATTTCTCAGCATGGCCAAACTGAATGCAAATTAAGTGCAAAGATAAATCGCATTTATGTTTGTGTGTTTAAAGGAAGAGGATGATTGTAAATATATATTTATATATGAAACTGAATCTGCCTAAGGTAATCTGTAATTAAATTGTCTGATTAACTATGGCTAATCTATAGGCTATTATAGGCTATTATCTTGAATAAGTATCCTAGGCTCCCTCAGGGACTTCCAAGCAGTAATTGGTACATTTTGCCAATGTGGCACAAAATCCTCAGAATGAATATTACCTCTCTTCTTCAAACAGTTATTAAACTTATTAGCTAGAATTCTTGGGAGGAAAACAATAATGATTTCTACTTTGTAATTTGCCTAACAGAAGTAGAAATAGTATCCCTTTAATGAAGAACAACTCTATGTTACTTAGAGAAATATCTTTGTGAATTTGGACAAAAAATATTTCTTGTATGAAACATTCTTTATGTTATCTGCTCTGTGAATTTTCAATCCATAAACATCCAATTTTATAAACTACGTACCTGTAGTTTCTAACTATCTGGCTAATTATCTCAGACATTATCTCCAAAGTGAGCTAGGAAAAGCCTCTGCCAAAATCTTGGAAAATTCACTTTCAAACAGAGTTTAAAATACTAAGGTAAATGAATCCAGTATTTAGTTTGCTTTATATAGATAACTAATCATTAAATATGGCTTTGGAGCCAAAGAATTAATCAAAATCTGTACGTACAGTATATATTTGTTTGGGACAAGTTGGCAATCACCTCTCCCCTACTCTTAGCAGTCTATATTTTCTATCTAGTGATTTCAGATTTGGAGGGAACTAACTAACTGGGAGCAAGCTATAAAATGTGGTTGCTAATTTATTTCTTTTATCATCAAAGTGCCTTTATTTTCACCTTCCTATGCATGCATCCCCTCCCCCAAGCTGCTTCCAAAGGACAACAAGTCTAGTATACTTTTCCCCAGTCTGTGAAACTACACACAAGCATAGCAGCATAATCTGTTCCCCCTAGCTAATCTCTATTTTGTTTAGCAAGAAGCTTGCAAGTGATGCTGTCTTAGCAATACCATGATGGGTAGATAGTATTCCAGGAGTAAAACAAAAACAACAACATCCATCAATCACTCTCTCCACTTAGCTTTGGGATGTGTTGATGGAGGAGGTGAATTTGGGCAGATGCTTAGAGCAATAGGTATAATAGCTATCTGTCGAAAGCTAAACTAAAGTTTTTCATTCCAGCTTCAACCTCACAGGGACCTTTAACTACCTTTGGAAAATGTGGTAAACTAAATAAAATGTTTACAAAAATACCTACACATCTCATGCCATTAGCAGTATAAAATGCAGTCTGGTTCATGAAAATAAAAATAAAAAATATTAACTGATCTTCAGAAACTATCACTATCCAGGCTTTTTTCCCACAAGTCTCTTATTGGGGAGCAAAATCAAAATTCCAATTCTTGTATTTTCACTTGAAATCTGCTGAATGGGAGTCTCTAAAGTTGAGGCTTTACTGTATGTGAACAAGTTCTTATATTACTGTTGTAAATTCATCTTTGAAGTGCATAGAAGTGTATTCATATCTGTCAGGTAAAGCAATGCCATATTACCGTAATCTTTGACTCCCACTTTTGGCAGGAATCTGTGTGCTGAAATCTAACCTTGAGTTAATACATTGAGCTCATGTGTGTTGACGTGCCTTCGTTTCCATGTGCCATTTTCCATTTGATCCATGCTAATGTGAAAAGACCACTTCACCAGCTCTTTTAATTATATATACCTAGCTGTCTTCCAGTCAAAAAATGTCACAGTCATTTCATTAGTGACAGCTTTGTGGAGTCTCTCCCAGTAGAGTTCTAGGCAGGACTGCAGAAAATCCCCTTGCATACATAAAGTTTCACAGATGAAAGGGACACATTTATAATGTCACGATATATGTGCTTACTCATAAATAAAACTTACTATGCAGAAGGACTCTTACTCCCGGGTAAGTTTATCCACTACGCATTTATTCAGGAGTAAATCTAAAGAAAATCACTTGAAGTTTTGAAAGGTTCTATTCCATGGCTGCAAGTGTAAATCCCACTAAATTCTGAGGGATTGCTTTCTAATTAGATCTATACAGAATTGAATATTTCATGAGTATGAGTAATTCCTTATAAAAGGAATTATGGGAATATTCCTGAATTTAGATATTGAAATAAATAATATAACACGGCTGATTAGCTGCAGATTTTACTCAGAAAACACTGTCAAGGGTTTGAATATCAAACTACAGCACAACTGTAGAGCTATATTAAGTCACCCAAACTACAATTTGTTAGTCAAATTCTTATTTTTGAAACATTCCCCTGTCCCAGCAAAGCAAAAGATAAAATTACATCTGCATTGCTCTTTGTTTCACTTGTGCAAAGATAGAAGACAATTGCAAGTATTTATAGTACATAGGATTATTGTTTATTTTTGGTTGGTTAAGTGGCTCCATGATCTTGTATTGCTACTCAATTACCTTGACCTGCCCATATATGTTATAATTCTTGTAGATTCACTGCAATTACTTCTTCTGGATTTTTCAATAAAGCAAGTTGCAGAGGAATGCCTTCTGTAAAAAATAAAACAAAACAACCAACAACTCTGCTTTTGGTTTGATCAGTAGAAAAGACACACCAGGTTTTCTCCATAGACAAAAAAATGATCCTTTACAGTAGATTCCTGAAAGAAATTAAGAAAATGTCACTCAGGTTTACAGTATCTTCAACGCTTATTATGATTAAGAATGGAAGAGAAATAAAATAATCACATGGTTTAGTAGAAAAGAAAAATATAGGAAAAAGAGTGAGCAATGTTTGTGTTTTTCACAAAACCTTTTCAGATGGATATTAAGCATAACATAACATACTCTGGGGAGACACAGCTGCTGCATTACAAAATACTTTCAATCTAACATAACTATATTGTAAAGAATACAGTTCAGGGGGGAATGATTTCAATTTTCCCAGTGTGGTTTTAACACCATGACAGCCTTTCTGGACATCTTCCTCTCTCCTTAATATGTTATTTACTCTTCTGATCAATTCTAGGAAACATGCAGTATTACTCTTTTAGGTGCCTTTTGGATTGTTCGATCTCATCTACCATAAATTAGAATGAAAAGTTCTTGTTACTATTTAATAAGAACAACTCCAATCACATTTGCCTGAATGTAAATCCGGTTGAATTCCTGGAGACCTGCCTTTTGAAGAAATATGATAAGGCTGCACTATTTGAACCAATGCTTAGTCATGAAATTCAATAGATGGTTGGGCTTCCAGCTTTAGAACATCAAAGGCAGAGCCCAGGGACTGTTTACTATCCCTTATCTTCCTCTTTGCTTTCCTTCTCTATTACTCCATGTCAGATGTAGGGAATCTTACTATAAAGAGTACATACAACAATATTTAAGAATGCTTTCCTTGATGACTTCTAGGTTCTGGTCCCTGCTGCCTTCATTTTACGTTTTCTAGATTCTTTTAATTTAAAACATGATATAGGAAGTAAACATACTACAAAAACTCCATGGGCTGTCTTAGAAAATAGAAAAGGAAGGTGGCTAAAACTGAGTGAATTGTTTGCAAATATGCTGTCTTGCCCAGTTAAAATGAGAGGTATGAGCTGAAGTGGAAGGGAGTATTCTGGACAACATCCCCAGAATGATGGGAAAAATCTCATCTATCGTTTGGGGAATGTACAAATCATCTCCCCCACAGTGATGTTGAGGTAATGCCCATAACATCCTAACTTCAAAAGTTCCTCCTGCCTAAGAAATATACATTTTGATACAAATATTGAGAGCTTGATAGGAGGATTCTTATCAGTAGCTGAGATATCGATAAATCATTTTAGGCATGAGAAACAACCCTGCTATGTATATTTCTTCCCTGCTATGCACCTCTTGCATGAACTAGTTTTTGACATGTCTGTTCAGTGTCCCATTTTTATTTTTTAATAAGTGGATAAATGAACAGGAAAATGCAGGATCCTCCTTTAAAATATTATCAAAATTTTAAATTAAAACATTTCATTGGAGAAAAAAATATCTGGTGTCTTATATAAAATTTATTACCATGTTTCCCCCAAAATAAGACTTGGCCTTATTTTCATGGAGATCTTATTATTTTTTAGGTTTAGGAGACAGCGACCTCATGGCTGATGCTGTGTTACAATATTTTCAAGAGAGGGTTTATTTTAGCACATGCACTCAAAAGTCTGTTTGGGCTTATTATCCGGGGAGGTCTTATTTTCAGGGAAACAGGGTAGCAATTTAGAAATGTGAAAAACTCCTTTTTAACCACACTAGTCAAAATGTTTCCTCCCCTCAATTTTTTTCACTTCTGCAGGAAGTCCAAAATATGCTTCAACAGTTGATGTTATGAATCTGTGCAAATAATATTTTACCCTGCATCAACATTTGGAATCAGGAATCAATATTATCACACTATTTGTCATCTTTCAAGACTAATAGACATTATAAAGAGAGAAATGATACAAAGATAAAAACAATTCTGTTTTATAAGCTTTTTGACTCAAAAGAAAGAAAATAAATTACTGTTCGTTTTACTGATGTGGTGAGCTTGCTTTGTGTTTACCTATATAGCTGGCCCTTGAATTCAAAAGTATATTTTTGTACCAAATTTGACCCTTCTCTGAATTTGACTCTTGAACCTTAATACTTGACGACATCATTTTCAAATGCCTTTGAATGCAAGACAACTTCTCTGATGAAAGCTAGCAACCAATGGAGAAAGTTTGCAACAAATCCAATTACACAGGAAACTTCAAGCTCAAAACATCGTTGTGCTATGATCTTTCAAAAACTGTTTTGTTGAATTCACATGTTTGAGACAACTATTAACTCAATGAAGCAATAAAAAACACGAGGAGGAAAGCCAGTGATGTGAACTTAAATAACATTAATGGCCTGTTGAAAATCTCTAACCCTAATAGTACTATAATCTGACCAGCATTTAGCCAAGTGGTTTCTTTTCAGAACAGTAGCTACCAATATTTTGTACTGAAGGCCATTTGATAGGAAATCAAATACCAGTGTCTGAAATACTAGTATTCTGCTCCCCCTTCCTCCCCAACACACACATACACTGTTTTCCCAGTTGTCCGCTCTGTTTATAAATTGTCCATTTATAGCAAATCCAGCACCTGCCATCAACACCTCATCCTGCCAAGACTAAGAACAGAAGTTGGAAAGTGAGCCTGCAAGACAGTCTCTAGTTACTACTGTAACCATCTTCCAGTGCTTGAAATCAAACATTTATTTTAGCTTTTTGAGGATGCTACATGAAGGGACACCAAGGAGATAATTGGCAACTTACTAATAGCAGATTTAATTAGAGTACACCATTGATACTTGTGACTGGTATACTGTAATACTAAGACCATAGGCAGCTATATACTATATTGTCATACTAGGAACTCTGTCTGCACCCCATAGACCCATTTTATGGCAGCAAGCAAGGATGTATAGCTTAGCATATTAACTTCAGATGAAGGTAAAGCAAATCCCATTTTCTGCAAAATGACATATATGTAAAATAGGATTTGCTGTCAAATGTGGGCTTGGTAGGAAATCCCTAGCTTCACTTTGCAGGACAAGTGTTTGTTGCATTATTCATTTATAAATGTATATCTTAGCTTTTCATTTTAAAACTCATAGGGTAGCTTTCACTTATAATTGAGTCATTTATGTTTCCCCTCATAACTGGAAAATAAATGCCTACTTGAACAAAGTCAAATATTTAAAAGTTTTTTGGAGGAAGACAACCATAATCTTGTACCTGAATTATGGCCTGTCATAATATTTTTGACAAGATCAGGGCCCTAGAAAATTTTTAATTTCGGAGATTAAATAGTGCATTCTTTGTCTGGAATTCTAGAGATAGGAGCAAAGACCCTTACTACTATAACTGTGTCTTCGGTGGCAAACCTTTCTCTACTTAATTACTTTTATAATAGCCTTTTTGTCCCATACAGAAGAGTGTTTTCATTAGCCAGGCTCAATGCCTTGCCATTAATAGTCCTGAAGAGAAGGTTCAACCATACACGGCCACAACAGATGGAACAATCAAGACAGTTTTATACAATCTATTGTGCTGTTCTTTTTTATCAAGCATGGCACTCTGAATTAATAGTACTATTAAAGACTTCCCAGATGGGCTGATCTGATGTGAAGAATGCTCTAGTTTTTGTTAAGTAACAGCTGAACAGAAATATTCAGGAGAATCACCAAATTCTTTAAGATTGTTATTGCAGTGAGAAAACTGCAGTTAAAAAAAACCAGCAGGGTTTGGTTTTACCCTGGCAATAGCTGATGGCTGGTTTATTTCTGTCCAGAATAACTGTAACTTTATTAATTTCCTTAAATGTCCCTTTCCTTTTTTTAACGTCATTGTTTTTTGTCTGTCTGCATTTATTGGATTTTGATGATAATTTTTAATGATAAATAAAAAGTAAAAGGTGGAAAAATCTCCATAGATGGGGAAGACCAAATTACAAGTATAGAATTTAACAAACAGTTGTTTGGAACAGTTTTACTTTTTATAGATGGCTAGAAAGATATCCTGAAGCTGAAACTCAAATACTTTGTACACCTAATGAGAAGGAAGGACTCACTGGAGAAGAGCCTAATGCTGGGAAAGATTGAGGGCAAAAGAAGAAGGGCACAATAGAGAATGAGGTGGCTGGATGGAGCCATCGAAGCAGTAGGCATGAGCTTAAATGGACTCCAGAGGATGGTAGAGGACAGGAAGGCCTGGATTGATGTTGTCCATGGGTTTGCGATAGGTCAGAAACAACTTCGCAACTAACAACAAGAAAGAGATATGCAGTATTAAAAATGAGACCTTCAGAGATGGAATCTATAACTTTATTTAAATGAAAGAAGCAAAATTAAACTGGGAATAACAATCAATGGCCTTTTAACAGACAGACAATTAAATGGATTCTGTCATTCTAGACAGAATATCTCTATATAGACCTATTGCTGATCATTATCTACAGGATATCAATATTAGAGAACCTTGTGACTCACTGAGCCATCGGTTGTGAGAAAGGTAGTGCAAACCAAACTGCACACTTTAAGTTAGTGGATTTTAAATATCTTGATTCAAAACGTGTTGTGATATTATACACCATTTGGGCTAACGTGAGGATACAAACAGGGCTATAGATAAATAAACAGAACAAGAGTTTCCTTAGTGTGTAGACACTTTCAACATTTCTAATATTAATTCTAATCTTTATGTGAGGATTGAAAGGAATTGGAGGAATACTGAATATCAAAAGGAAACAATATTATAATTCCCTGAAATACAGATCATGCTTTCATTGCAACCAGTGATGGGCTGGAATAAGAATGTATAAGAATTTTGTCAGATTCATCTTGGAGCAAATGTGAATAACTTGAATTTTTCAGTAGCATGTTTCCTAGCATCCCGAGAAACAGCTCATCTGCAAAAGTCAGTTTGCCATTAGATGTGCCAAGGTAATATAAATATCTAGGAATCTACATTGCTTTTACGAACATGCAGCATCTAAGTCTTGGATGGGTGAGATATCTGCAATCCCAAGGCCCTCTCTGCATGAATTCAGAAAACTGGGGGGCTTCCTGGGAGGAGCCTGCTGGTGGTGGCAGCAAAAAAATCAGCTGCCTCCAAATTCCTGGCTACGTACCTGTTTAGAGGATCTTCCATCTGACGTCTTATCAGGTTTTCTTATCCTTCAGGCAAGAAGGAAAGAAGAAATTGTTTTGCTGGCAAATGCTCTTCAATTTTTGCAGCTTTTGTGCTTGCAGGGAAAGGGGGGCTAGCTCAAGGCAGAACGGCTGTCCGTGCTGGGAATTTCAAACTGCCTTGTGCAGGACAAAGTAGGTCTCCCCCATTCAGTTCAAAGTTTTGTTTGATTTAATCTTATCATGAGCTGAATCCATTTCCGTGGACAATAATTGTTTATCAACATTTTAGCTTCTTTTCTTTTTCTCCTCTGAAAAATTATTTACTTAGAGGCTTTTAAAATGGCGCCGAGCAGGCTGGTTTCTCCGGTAATAATGAACACTTTTTGTTAATCCTCACAAGAATTCAAAACAAAAGAGATTGCTTATCATATGTTTTGGTTTCACAATAGACCAGCAGAAGCTTTTTAATTAGTTTTATATCTACAAGAATTTTACTCCTTCATTAACTTTGCTTATCTGGAAGTTAAATGGTGATGAATCTGCTGAACGGTCTTGTTACAATGTTTACTCACTGGAAGTTTTGCCAAGCCTTAACTTCAAAATAAAAGGGGAACTCAGCCTCTTTACTTAAAGCTGCATATTCAGGCAATAGAGTTTTATTAACTGCAGGCAGATAAATTTTGAAATGGCCTCAAAACCAAATATTAACTTGAAGTCGTAAATTTTTTTTCTTATTACTATTCAAAATACCAGCTTCAATTTTGTAAAAGGCTTTCTTATCCAGCTGCGTTACAAGATGGCGATTTTATAGCTTCTGCGTTTGATATATGACACATTCAATCAGTTTTATTCTCCTGAAGACTTCTCCTTATTAACTGTTAAAAGTCTATAAATAGTATCCCATTTAAAACCAAGGGGAGCAGAGACTTTGTTTGTTTGCTTGTTTGTTTGTGCGTTTTTTATAATGGCTCCCAAATCGAAGCAGTCTAAGCGTTTCCTTAATAATACATCTCAAGAAATTGTTACAAAATCACTGCCCTTGCCTCCCACGCCCTCTACTGGAGATCTCTTAACGCAAGAATTTCTTTTTGAAACCCTTAAAGAGTTCAGACAGGAAATTAAACAACTTCTATCGGACTTATATGATAAACTGGATGCCAAGATTGCTCAAACAAGGGAAGATATGATCGGAGTTATGACTGTTATGACAGACTATGTTTCTGAAATGAAGGACAAATTGGAACTTTTGGAAAAAGCTAATTCTAATTTGACATCTAAAATTCAAACGTTACAACAGGAAGTTGAAAATGCTCAAAAACAACTCGTTATGATAAATTACAATAAGACTGCATTTGCAATAAGAGTCAGAGGATTGCGTGAAAAGGAACAGGAGAATTTGAAACAGACCTTTTTTGAGGCTTTCAGACGTTCGGTGGGAAGTCCGGGATTTAACTTTGATTGGCAGATTCAAAAAATTTATCGCCAGAACTCGTGTGTAGCAAAACAGCGACAGCTTCCGAGGGACATAATTATATATTTCACCACAAGAGAATCCAGAAATGCGATAATACAGAAGTTCTACAATAACAGGTTGCGAATCGATGGACAGGACTTGACTGTTTTTAAAGAAATACCATCTCAAATATTAAGAGCAAGGAGAGATTACACTTTCTTAACTGAAAAACTCAGAGATTCTCAGATACAATATAAATGGGAAGTGCCATCTGGTATCACAGTCACATTTGAGAACCAAAAATATCGTCTCAATTCTGTTTGCGAAGCCCGAGATTTTTACCACAAAACTCTGAAGGCGGGACTTCCGGATTCACCCGGGCTTGGAGAAAGACAAGGAGAAGGAGAAGATAAGCAGCGGGACACGTGGCTACAAGGCGGAGGGTGTTGCTTTCCCCTTCCGGAAGGGCAGAAGAGTAAAGAATAAAGATCCAGCTATGCCTTTAAAATACTTCTTAAATTTTTAATCTGAATAAAATTTCAGGACTCCTGTCTGGTATAAAATGACAAAGCTGTATACCGATGAAGAGATATTGAGACTGAAAGAAATGGTGCTGAATTTGGACATATATTGTATGGGACTTATATAAGACTTGTTTGAATCTTAATTTAAACTGCGCATGATCTATTCTTTGGGGCGAGGAGAGCGGAGATCGTAGTTTTCTTGGATTGTGGTTTGGGATGAATGGAGTCGGGTGGCGTGGGGTAGATGGAAGGGTAGTGAAAGTTCAATTAGATTACCTTGATCCAGAATATAAGCTGATTTTTGTATAAATTGTTATTTGAATACAAGGTTAAGAAAGATTATCTGGAGAGTCTACACGAGGGTGGAGTAAATATGAGAGGAGCAATGGATGAGGATAAAATATATAGGTGGACACGGGTAAAGGCAGGATGGGAGGTATAAAATTTATATGCGGAAGCGGGTAAAGACATTGTTTAAGATTTTAAAAATAATGAGAAGCTGAGTTTAATGTTAGAGAGTTTATTGACTTCTCTTTCTTGGGAGGGGGGGTTTCCCCCCCCTTTTTATTATTCTTTTCTTTTTTGTTCTTTATTTTTTTTTAATTTTTTATTATTTTGTAACTTCTAATCTATTTGGTTTCAATATACTCCAGACTTTGCTTGATAAAGAACGATGCCGGGAATGGGATCTGGGAAGTCGGAAGGGGGTCAGGGAGGGGGGTTCAGGGGGTGGGTGGGGGGGGGAGAGTGGAAATATAGACTCAATTTTCAGAACAATGAATGCACTTGGATACTGTTGCTTTTTTTTCTTTTTTTTTCTTTTCTTCTTTCTTCTCCTTTTATTTTTCTTTTGTTTTAGTACAAAACAAATAGACCAATGAATACTAGAAATACACCGAAGCGAGGTGTAGAGGGAAAGAAGAGGGGGGAATTAAGAGGGAGTGAGAAGGGAATGTAAGGAGGGTGAGATGGTGGGAAGGGGAGAAAGGAATGGCTGAGGGGGAGGGGAAGTAGAAGAGGGGATTGTTGGAAGGGAGAAATGAAAGTTGGAGGGGTAGAAGGAAGGGCGTATGTAGGATAGAAGTGTTATGAGTTGTTTATTGCTTCTTTTTTTAACTGCACAGTATTTAAGTGATTGTATAAAGGAAAATGAAAATGTAATAAAAGATTAATCTTGAAAAAAAAGAAAACTGATTGCACTTGTTTCCCACCACTTGATGCAAAACAGATGAAAGTAACAATACAAATAAATATCTAATTTAAGCATTTTACTTTTAAGAAAACAGATCCCTCAAAAATCTCAGCTCTTTTATCCTCAAATAATAGGGTGGCTTTTTTTCACCCATGTTTTTGGAACAGACAAGTGATGGATGGAAGAACTAGATTAATTATTACCTGTATGAAAAACAAAGCCAATGCATAAATATAGTTGCAAATTGCTTGGAGTACCTTCAATTTCGGAAAAGTCATGCTAGAATAAATTTCATAAATGAAGCATATAATTGAGCATATAGTATTTTACAGTGCATTCTAATTTGTGATGTATATCAGGGTGGGAGAATACAGCAATTATTTTCAAAAGTAGTTTCATACACCTTAATTCTTAATTCAGGTTCTTTTGATGGTGTTTCAGAGAATTTCAAACAGATTTATGGGCAGTTACAGAGGACGTCAGCTGCCTGGCTCCACAATTTGTAAATGTTAGGTTTGAACAAAGCCAAGTTGCTACTTGTATTAGTGGACTCATTTATCAAATGCATCTGTAAAAACAACAAATAGTCCCTTCTCAATAGTAATTATATCTATTTGGTATATGTCTATTGAAGGGTTCTGTGCAGCTCATATTCATCAACATAATCTGCTCTAACTCAAATATAATTTCTCTATTTTTTTCCTCTCAGCTACCGTGAAAAATCTAAACCCGCAAAGAACCAAAAAAGATTTTTTTAAATGTGAAATAAAAATGATGTAAAAATTATTGCAAAGCTTTTTGAGACAGTTAATGTAAATGTTTTAACCGTCTCAAAAAGCTTTGCATGAATTCTTACATCGTTTTTATTTCACCATTTAAAAAATCTTTCTCTGTCTTTATTATAAAGTGCCAGTTGACAAAGTAATACATGGAAAAACCAGTAAAGCAGCATGCCATCTTTGCAGCTGTAGTTTGCCCTTTATTATATGTATCGCAGGCTAATTCCTCTGGCATATGAAATTAATCACTCAATTCCAGCTTCAGATCTGGTTCATACTGCTGCAGTAAGCTCTATAACAAGCTGATTGTTCAATAGAACTGTCACGTGAGTATAATTTTTTTAAAAGAAAAGTCACATTCATAAGCATAAAAAAGAAGCTTAGCCTCTTTAAAAAGGGCACAACTTATTTCAGTAGCTAGATTAATAGAAAGGCGGGTTAATGTAGATTCAAATTCATATTCTGCTACCAAATTTAGAAAAGAAGGAAACCTTTGATGACAAAGTAGAGTTAATTTGTCAGATTTTTTTTTATGGAATCATATGGAGAAAAAGAAATACTCAGTTGAATGTCTGCTTGTTTGCTTCTTCTCCCACTGCCAAAATTTACAAGTCATACAGCCTCCTACTCTTTTTTTCTTTTACTGTTTTGTCTGTTGTGCTCTTTTCAAATGTATTTTCAGCAGCACCAGTGAAAAAATATTCTAGATAACACAGTAGAGATTAGATTTTTTTTTTTTTGATTAAACCCGAAGATGCATAATAATCCACAGAAGCATATATGCAGGGTAGCAGTGTAAACATACCCAAAAAACCAACAAGCAAATAAACAAAAAAAAAGGAAAATTAGATTGGAAAGAGTGGTGCACTGTGCATTGCTTGTTTCTGGCTGATGTTAACAGGTGATGAACTGGTCTGCAGGAACCAGATTGATTCATTTCCTTCTAATAATGAAAACAGGAAACCAACAATCCATTTCCTGCTAGCTGGCTGATCAGTTGGCCCATGGAGGAAGTGGATGAGGATCCTGTAAGGTTTTGGGGCTACACCTTTCTAACCAAAGGACTCATGCTGTCTATTGGCTGCAAGTAGCCCATCAATATTGCAATATACAGTAGATCCTATAGCACAATGGATGCCCACTGCATTTGTAATGGGTAAACAAGCTGTAAATTCAGAGCATTGACTGAAATTCATTACAGAATTAATCTCGTTAATATGCTTGTTTTGGAAAACATTTATTCCCTTTATTTGAATAAAGTATGCAGTAAAAGAGATATATGCACGCATTCCATTGTAGTAACATGCTTTGCATACAGATAAGTTAATCCCTGGCATTTCATGCTTAAGACTGTGTAGAGTACCAGACCAGAAGGGGGTATTAAGGTTATATGGGCAAATGATTGACTTTTGGATTTCTTTTTAGGCAATAAAAGATACAATTAGCCTATATGACTAATTGTTATTTGACAGTTACTTGAAATTTAAAGCAAATGTTTCAATATTATTTGGCAAAGCCTTTATGAGATGTTTCCTTTTTCTATTGTGCCAGTTTATAGTCCTGCTGTAATCCCAACTTCATTATTACACAAAAGGCTTTAAAAATGTTAAGAATTTCATTCCATTGGAAGCAATTATTTTTTTGTAATTTGGTTTACAATGTCCTAAACTCTGTTTGTCAAAAGCTGTCTGTCTGATCTCCTAGATGAAAGAGGATAAGTGTGACTTCAATGTGGAATCTTCAAATTGATGATTTGCTTCTGGCTATATTCAAATATGCAACCTGTTTTTTGTTTTTGTTTTTTTTAATGTTTTTATTAAACAGGTTTTTTTCCATTTTTTTACACAAATATCATCTTTGCAAATTTCCCCATGGGTAAGCCTTTATTATACTCTTTTTATCCGTACATGTATACCTTTATATCTATATATCTATATATCTATCTACACACACACACTTATACATTTTGATCTACTAATATAAAATTTATACTCAAATTTCTTCTATACATTATTGCTCTTCCAATGTACTTAGTTCTATACAATACATCTTATATCTATCTGTGTACATATGCCATCTGTTTTAAGGACATTTGTTGTGGTTACTATTTTTTTACATTTCACTGTATTCATACCAAAGTTATCTATGCACATTTTTACATGTTTCACTCTTAAACTGCTTTCCTAATCACCTGGAACTCTGGAGCTACTCAACTGTATATAATAGAAGCCACTTCTATATATGATGCATTAAAAGATTTTTCAAAGGGATACAAATAGCAGCTGTGGGAGTAGCATGGCATTTTTCAATTTATGAAGTGACTGGTGGAAGAGGAAAGGAATTAAATTTGTTTTTAACAGAATAATAGAGTTGGAAGGGACCTTGGCCCTTCTAGTCCAACCCGCTGCTCAAGCAAGAAAACCTATACCATTTCAGAGAAATGGTTGTCCAATCTCTTCTTAAACATCTCCAGTGATGGATCAGCTACAACTTCTGGAACTAGTTGTACCACTGATTAATAGTTCTAACTGATAAGGATTTTTTTACTTAGTTCTAGGTTGGTTGTCTCCTTGATTAGTTTCCATCATTGCTTCTTGTTCTGCCTTCAGGTGCTTTGGAGAATAGCTTGATTCCCTCTTCTTTGTGGCAGCCTCTTAGATATTGGAACATTGCTATCATTTCCCCCTAGTTCTTCTTTTAATTAAACTAGGCATACCCAGTTCTTCATATGTTTTAGCATCTAGATTTCTAATCATCTTTGTTGCTCTTCTCTGCATTCTGTCTAGATCTCAACATCTGGCTATAGTAACCAAAACTGGATGAAATATTCCAACTGTGGTCTTATCAGGTATTATAAAGGAGTACAGTGTTTTCCCCCAAATGGAAATTCTTATTCTGAAACTGTGTGTTAAAGGGAAAACAGCAGAAAACAGTTAAAATAGCCTCTCCATCTGCACACTTTTACACATACCTGCTATTGTAAGCATATTTAAAAACCATTTTCCTGTCTGTTATGATGTTCAATATAAAATATTATTATCCATTTTGTCGATTTCCTAGATTTGGATCTGATCATTCATTGAGAATTTAAGACACTTCATTTGCTTATATTTTTTCCCTTAAAATATGAAGTAGATTGGAGTGAGAGAAAATGATTGACCCAATGTCAAAACAACCATGGCTGAAGATGAATTACAAGCCGGGTTTTCTTTAGAAGTACACCAGCTTGCTGCTCTGGACCAGTCAAGTAGTAATTTCAATTTGTTAGGAGGAAGTTGTATTAGTAGTTAGAGCTTATTTTACAGTACAGTTTTGAGTGTTTTTCTCTATAATGTTTACAGGGCTGGAAGACCTTCAAGGTCCCTTCCAACTCCGCTATTGTATTGTATTAAGAGGACTGTTCATATTTGAAAATTATTTTGAGGAAGTGTTTTGGATGGGGTAGGGGCATAGTGGTCTCTGCCTAAGTTCAGGGGCAATCCACCACTACAGGAATACATAATAACCCCCTCCCCCCAAAAAAATCAGGTTGCTTTAATTAAAAAAAAACAGTGGTTAGAATGCAGTACTGCAAGCTACGCCTGCTGACTGCCGACTGCCTGCAATTTGGCAGTTCGAATTTCATCAGGCACAAGGTTGACTCAGCCTTCCATCCTTCCGAGATGGGTAAAATGAGGAGCCAGATTCTTGGGGGCAACATGCTGACTCTGTAAACCACTTAGAGAGGACTGTAAATTACTGTGAAACAGTATATAAGTCTAAGTGCTATTGCTAGTTGTCAGTCGTGTATTACCCATTAAGCAGACTAAGCTCATGCTTAGGGCACCAGACCCAAGAAGGCACCACAAAGTTGAGAAAGAAAAAAACCAACAATGAAGATCTGTACAGTATGTACAAAGGAAGGGGGCACCAAGATTTGTCAGTGCTTAGGGCACCAGTGAGCTTTAATCCGCCACTGCTAGTTGTGCTTGTGAGGTCTGAACCATTGTTTCCAGATCATTTTCAAAATGAGCCCAGTAATTCATATGTTTTAGCGTCTCATTTGATATTAGTTTGCAAAAGTAAGCAACAATATGCAGCAGTAGTGAACTCAGGCATATAAACTATTTCATTTTCTCCTTTGATTTCATATTTCAATCCACTCTAAAAACAAAAATCGCTGTGGTTCTTTCTGGACCTTCACTGCGAAGAACAGAATCAACAACACTGTAAAGAAGAATAAGCGTGACTTTTTGTTTAAGACCAGCAAAACCAGCTTGGGGAGTAGCTTATTCTGACTACCGTTCTTTTTCACTGGCTGTGTGTGCGTAGGTTTACATAGCTTTCCATCCTGCTATTGCTTCATTTATTTTTGTTGGAGATGCTAAATTTAGAGATCAAAGTTTTTGCAAGGAAGAGTTAATGTTGCTCCAAACTTCCCCCGTCAATTTCCCCCTGAAATGTTTAGGGTTTGTTCTACCAGGCAGAGTAGAACTTTGCTTCCTAAATATTTCCACGCTCTCAAGGGCTTACAGGGGACATTTCTGTGTATGGAATTAGGGAAGGAGAGTGCTTGTTTGTCTCAGGAAGCAGAGTGCCTTGGATTTGTTTCACATGTGCAAAATCAAAACAAACAAAATGCTTAAAATAGGTCAGCCTTGTGTATTCTTTTTCTAGACTTTCAAAAACAAAGGATGGAGATATAAAAACTGACAGGAGGAATTCTCTCTGTATGTGTACAGGTAGTCCTCAACTTACGACCACAATTGAGCCCAAAATATCTGTGGTGAATAGAGACATTTGTTAAGTGAATTTTGCCCCATTTTACGATCTTTCTTGCCTCCACTGTACAGTGAATCAGTGCAGTTTGATAAGTTACCCTGTTTTCCTGAAAATAAGACCTCCCTGGATAATAAGCCCAATCGGGCTTTTGAGCGCATGCACTAAAATAAACCCTCCCCGAAAATAAGCCCTCCCTGAAAATATTGCAACACAGCAGCAGCCACGAAGTGACCACACTCGCTGTCTCCTGCACCTCAAAAATAAAAAGACCTCCCTGAAAATAAGGCCAAGTGCTTATTTCGGGGGTCTAAAGAAAATAAGATCCTCTTATTTTCAGAGAAACATGGTAGTCATCCCGTTGGGAAGTGAATCTGGCTTCTGCATTGACTTGGCTTGTCAGAAGGTCTCAAAAAGTGATGACGTGATCTTGGGACACAGCAAGGGTCATAAATATGAACCAGTCACCAAGCATTTGAATTTTGATCACATGATGATAGGGATGCTGCAAGGGTCATAACTGTAAAAATGGTCATAAGTCACTTTTTTCAGTGCCATTGTAACTTTGTACAGACTACCTGTATTATAAGTAGTATTAATTTTTCCTATTATGAAAAGGAAGCATATTATTTCCCTTATTTACATTTATTGTAAAGGCAGGGAGAAAAAGAAAGAAAAGTACATAAAGATCATACAACTTCCCCTGAGTTGCCATTTACAACTATCTCTATTTACCCTGTTTCCCCCAAAATAAGACCTCCCTGTATAATAAGCCCAATCAGGCTTTTGAGCGCATGTGCTAAAAAAAGCCCTCCCCCCAAAATAAGCCCTCCCTGAAATTATTGCAACACAGCAGCAGTCATGAGGTGACCACACTCGCCGCTTCCTGCACCTAAAAAAATAATAAGACCTTTCCAAAAATAAGGCCAAGTGCTTATTTCAAGGATTCAAAAGAAAATAAGACCCTATCTTACTTTGGAGGAAACACGGTATATCCCACCATTTTCTGATCATTGGACTTCATTCCTTTAGTGCAGCTCTCTGTGATTCACATGGGTGGTCTGTTCTGGTGCTGCATCTGGACAAATATCATTGGAAGAGTCCATACTATGAAAAAAATTAGTAACTTAGTCGTGACATTGGGTCTAGCATGGCTATAGGAGAAGCACAACGTTTATGAAGGGACATAAGGCACATGTCTTTGAATGACGCTCAGTGCTTGTTCAAAGGAAACTTCAAGATTTTGGTTTTGCTTTCTTTTGTTCTGGATGTGTCTGCAGGTATCAACGTATAGGTGCCATGTAACATAAGGCTCTTGAAAAAAACATTGAAAGCAAAGAAGAAAAGTTGGCTGGTGAGGTCAGAAGTGAAAAGGGAGACCATTCTCTTCTGCAGCTTGTTTTCCCAAACTGAACTGGTGTCTGAAGTTTGCTTGCTTGCTTGCTTACTTGCTTGCTTAAATTGGAAGTTCTTATCACACAGATGTCCCATATCTCATCTGAGTTAGCCCTTAAATTGCAAATTTATAAGCATATCTGAGGATCTATAATGCTTTTAAAACAGTGAAGGAAATGGAAAATGACTACTCTGCCAAGTTAAACAGGTGCCTGTATTATTTATAGATATACCCTAAAGGATGCAATGTTAGTTTTTGAAGCGTATGAAGAAATAGCATATGCTGACACACTTATAAATGTGTTACTTCTAATTCTAGTCACGCAATGATGTTGTAGAAATAGAGTATATAGTGCTTCTCCCTCCAAAATAGATTCATGAGTCTCATTTTAAAGGAGTAGTAGGAGGGAGGGAGGGAGGGAGGGAGGGAGGGAAGGAAGGAAGGAAGGAAGGAAGGAAGGGGGGAGCAGGAGGAGAAGGGGAAGGGGAGGAGGAGGAGGAGGAGGAAGAAGAAGATGTTGTTGTTGTTGTTGTTGTTGGTGGTGGTGGTGGTGGTGGTGGTGGTGGAGTGTTTCTTCTTAGAGAATGTTCTAAGCATTAATTAAGTTCTGATAATATGATTGATTGATTGATCACTTTTAGAAACAGCCTGTTTCCAACATAAGGGGCTCTGGGTGGTGTACAAATAAAGTGTTTAAAACCATAAAAACTGAATATAAAAAATATTAAAATAGAGCAAGTATATTTAAATTTTGACATTTTAAACTATATGAAAGATGGATGGAAAACCTTCGGCATGCTAACCACCCCTATGATTGTGTGCTCCTCTGTGAACTGCAAGTGAGGTGACAGAGCCAAGTCTTTAGATATTTTTGAAAGGCCAGGAGAGTGAGGACCCACCTTGCCTTTGGAGGGAGAATATTCCAAAAGGTGAGGGCAGGCAACAGCAGAGTAGGTTCTCTACCTGGGTCCCATCAGTTGAAATATTTTAAATGATAGAGTCATACCTTCCTGCCTCACTGGATAGGATGGGTTAATAATCATCAGAAGATGATTCTGTAGGTAACCTGGCCTCATGTCATGAAGGGCTTTAAAAGGTCATAATTAACACCTTGAACTAGACCTAGAAGCAAACTGACACCTAATGCAGTTTACTCAGCAGAAATGTTGCGTGCATCTTCCTTTGGGTCCAAGATTGCACACACAGTCACATAATGAACAGCCAAGAAAACAAACAAATGATTCTTGAAGACATCAACCCAGAGTTCTCACTTGAAGCACAAATGACCAGGTTCAAATTACTCTATTTAGGACTCATTGCTTGAAATATTAGGTGTTTGAGACATTTATAGTGCTGGGACAGGTAGAAGGAAAGAGAAGAAGAAGATGATCAGCAGCAAGGTGGATTAACACAGTTACAGTGGCTTTGGGTGCCACAAAGCCGAGGTGGCACAGTGGTTAGGGTGCAGTACTGCAGGCCACTTTAGCTGACTGTGATCTGCAGTTCAGCGGTTCAAATCTCACCAGCTCAAGGTCGACTCAGCCTTCCATCCTTCCGAGGTGGGTGAAATGAGGACCCGGACTGTGGGGGCAAGTTGCTGACTCAATTTGCTAAAAAAAATTGTAAACCACTTAGAGAGGGCTGAAAGCCCTATGAAGTGGTATATAAGTCTAATAAATAAATAAATAAATAAATAAATAAAATTGGAAGATCTGGTTACAGACAGATTGTCATGGAGAAAGTCTATGTGGTTGTGGTTGCTAGGAAGTGACACTGACTTGATGGCACATAGCTGACCCATCAATGAAGAATTAGCTTGGGTTTTCCAGTCAGGATCACATTAGAACTTATGGATAATTAAGTACTGTTACAGCTATTAAAGAATATGTCTACTTACTGTCAGAAGAATAAAGTTCTGATTACCTCTTATAAGGGCAAGCTGTAACAAATTACTATTATTTGTCTTGATTCTAAATCTAGAGTGGTATTAATTTTTTACCAGCTATGCTCTTTCTCGGACAGAGCGAGCTTAACTATGTTCTTCATGCAGTGTGAAAACCTTACATTTGGAACATTGTAACCTGCTCTGTAGAAATATAGGTAGTAATCCCATACCAATCGCAATTGGGACTGATACCTCTATTGCTAAACAATATCGTTGTAAAGTGAAGCATTGGACGATGTCCAATCTATGATGTCAGTTTGTCAGATCTGGCTGAGGTCATTAAGCAAATCATCTGCAGTTATTCACTACCGCCATCAAACTCATGGCGTCATCACATGATGTATCAGGACTTTTTCGCCCTTCGCTACACCAGGCATGAGCGTGGGCAGCGCAAGGCGTATCTGGCCTGTGGGCCGGGAGTTTGACAGCCCTGCACTACAACATCATTGTGACTTGTGGCTTCCTGTCAGCTTCCCACTGACTTTGCTTGCCAGATGCTGGCTATGAAAGTGGCAAATGGTAATCTTATGACAATAGGACCCTGCAACCATTATAAATTGTACCAGTTGCCAAGCACCCAAATCGCAATCACATAACCATGTAGACACTGCCATGGCCAAAAGACAATTTATAACTCTCCCTTCAGCACTTCCGTAACTTTTGACTGAACAGTGTGGACTACCTGAGAACTACCTGTGCTCCTGTATTTGTTTTAGAAGTAGACCTGGTACCTCAGTTGGTGACTAGGATATCTGGCCAGGCACACGCTGTATTTTTGAGGACAGCACATCTGCTTTCTAGAACACCCTCCGTCTGAAATTCAAAAGGCAGCCAATATTCTTAGGGACTCTTGAATTTCCCTGTATGAAGTCGGTGGAAAGAGTATATGGTTTGGTTTTGTTCAGCCTCCTGCCTTTTCAAATGAACGTTTCATATTGATTGTTTTTATTATTGTTTTACAGACCATAGTTGCAACCAGCTTTGGGATGCATCTATGCTAGAAGGATGTATCTGTGTTTAAAGTAACAAACAATATTTATTTTATATAAACACATTTGTTGTGAATTGAAAATCCCTTTCATAACTGATTTGAGCCAGTATGGCAATTCTCACATTATCCTCATTTTGCAGTATATTTTATGGATGCCTTTTACACAGGCTCTTTTATTTGTTCAAAGAATGTGTGTTAAAAAAATTTGAGCTTGCCTTGCTAGTATCTATGTTTACGTCAAAGTACTATAAATGCAAACAGATCTATAGGCAGATAGGTTGTTTCATGTAAGTGCAAAATATTCATCATCCGCTTTTGCATGCATGCGAACTCTGACTGATGGCAGAAGTAGGAAACATAGCAGAGAAGGACAGTTTCAGTGTCCCCTTCATGCATAAATGTACTGTAATGTGAGCCTAAGTCTTTCTTTGTAATAAATTTATATTCCACAGTGCAGATTGGGGAGATATTTGAGCAAAATTAATGTAGTGTTTTGGAGCCAACTGCTACAATTAACAACTGCTAACATAGAGTAGTTAACAAATTAAATTTCTTCATATCTATTTATATCGTATCTACTAAA
The DNA here is from genome assembly GCF_009769535.1 of Thamnophis elegans. NCBI lineage: Eukaryota > Metazoa > Chordata > Lepidosauria > Squamata > Natricidae > Thamnophis > Thamnophis elegans. The sequence continues at coordinate 121,787,763 of NC_045543.1, read as the reverse complement.
TTTGGCATTCATTACCTGACTTCATTACCAGACTTTAAAAACACAAAGCGAGCCTTTCTCAACTGTTGACATTTATAGTGTGATTAGGCAAGGGCTTTCAGTTTTTTCTCAGCCATGCTGTTAATTGTTTACTAGTAGCTTATGTGAACTCTCAAGTCCTTGCACAAATCAATGTATACATTGGGGTGGTGGGGACTAAAGCTGAGATTGCAGCAGATGATGTAAACAGACAGTAAAGAAGTCTGTAGTCTTATCAAAGATCAGGACTGGGCCTCCCTACTTTCCTTCTGTTGCAAAACTTTACTTTCAGGGTCTTTTAACTCTCTGGACTTTAAAAAAAAATCTTCTTCCTTCCTTTTCCCCAGTCCCAAAGCTATGGGGACGTGTGAACCTTGTGTTGAACCTTGTATTGAACCTTGTGACCCACTGGAGGCCCTAAGGCAAGCTATTATCTGGAAACCTGATTGGATATGATATAGTGTAGTCTCCACCACATATCACATGACTCATTTCTTTTTCTTCAGGGCAATCTAGAATTCCATAGAATGGTTGATGTGTTCATAAAACACTGGTTTTCCTCTTCAAGCTAACCTGGTATCAAATACATATATAGAAGTAGAATTCGCTGGGGATCCTGCCAGTAGGATCAATAAAATTGGGAAGGCTGATCTTTAAGTAAGAAGGGGTCAAAACTCTAAGTAGCTTAGAGCACCAAAACTACCTGGTAGTTGTGTACAGATCTATAAGTCACAGCCAAAGAACACAAAGAAATGCAGACAGTCTGGATATGTTATCCTGAACAGGAAGTCTATAAAATACTGTTTGGATCTGATAAAGCACAATGATCTCTCTGGATGGGCAGGAGCAACCTGGAGTCTGATAATACTTCATTGTCACAGCAATTTGTCCAAATTGTTGTCAGTTTCTGGGTTTGTTGCTGATACCTCCTGACTGTAGAACAATCTTCACAAGAGACAGGTAAGATCCACACAAGAAACATTAAGGTTATGGTGCAGCTGCATGAATAAATTTTGTCTCTTCCTATAGATAGATTTTATTCTGTAGCATTCATGGGTTTTAATAGCACAGGGAAAAAATATGCCTATACAGTGGTAGTGACTGCATAAATTAACACTCTTTCTTGCAACTATGAAATAATATTTGTAGATGTAAATGCACATAGGGATGTGGTGGCTCAGTGGCTAAGACGCTGAGCTTGTCGATCAGAAAGGTCAGCAGTTTGGCGGTTCAAATCCCTAGTACCGCATAATGACGTGAGCTCCTGTTACTTGTCCCAGCTTCTGCCAACCTAGCAGTTTGAAAGCATGTAAAAATGAAAAAATAGGAACCACCTTTGGTAGGAAGGTTACAGCATTCCGTGGACCTCTGGCATTTAGTCATAACCACAGAGACATCTTCGGACAGTGCTGGCTCTTCAGCTTTGAAATAGAGATGAGTACTGCCCCTAGAGCTGGGAATAACTAGCACATATGTACGAGGGGAACTTTTACCTTTATCTTATAAGTGCACATGGAAACAGAAGAGGAAATGTCATAGAAGCATTTCTACCTTGGGCAATGAGGACCAGAATGTAGCCTCAGCATATGATAGTGGATGAGATATAAGTAGTTACTTGAACATTCATTCAGTGTTTTGGAGAAGTGATTTTTCCTAGTATCCCAAAAGAGTTAAATTGGGTGTATGTATAAATAAATAACCCCGGACTGCAAATCAGGAAGGAAAATTAAGGAGGTTAATTATGTTAGGTCATATTTTTCTATTGCACTGCAGTGTATTTACATGTATGACTATTCTAACTTAATTTAATTTTGGTGACATCCAGCTCCAGGCTGATTCTTGTTTTTTATATTGCCACAATAAAAAATACAAATAAAATAAAATCAGTTAAATATAATTTAAAAATAGAATATGGAAACCAAAATACTAACATCAAAACATATAAACATATGACAAACACAATAAACGGCTCATCCATCTTACTACAATGTCTGGGAGAGCAACCAAGTTTTTAAGACCTACCAGAATGCCATCAGGGTAGGAGCCAACTGGATCTCAATCTCATTGCAGAGAGCAGGCATTGCAACATAGAAGGCGTATTTCCTAGGCCCCCAAATATGACACTGTTTCATGATGGTGGATCTGAAGCATATCCACTCTATCAGTTGTTATTGGCCAGGCAGACACCAAAGAGATAGACAATAACCAGACTGGAATTCCTGAAGAGTTCTATATGTTGTAGGAAGCCCCTCCCCACCCCCAGAAGAATGAAATATTTTGGGAAATATTAAAAGATGGGATATAATATTTTCCCTAAATGAGAAATGGGAAAAATCTTAAGGGGAGGCAGAAACCAGCTCCAGTTTCCCTGCCCCAAGCAGAAACTGAGGAGGCCAGCTTTTAGAAATGCAGATTTGGTAATCTATTCAGAAAGACTGGGTCAAGACAGAAACTCAGATAAGCAACAAACAAAAGATTGTCAAAATTAGCTCAGACAAACACCTAGGATTTGCATTTCCCTTTTCGCCTACAGAGCCAGCCATGGCCCCCTAGGAATCCAGAAGGTATAAAAACCCACCCACTCTAAACTTCATTTGTCAGTGCCTCAGAATCTCATGTGGTTGGTGGTTCTACTTCATCAATAAACAGACCCCCTTTCTAATCAGCCCCCAGCCTCCATTTTATTTCCAGCGCCTTTCTCCCACCTTGGAACTGGACCTGGAATTTTTCTTCCAACAATGTGATAATCAGTACCTTGAATCATATCTGCTAACATTTTTTTGATCAATGCAGTTCGCAAAGCAGGGGCTTATTGTGCCACTGCATTCTAGTCTAGTTGGAACTTCTGGATGGTCTTCAAGGACAGCCCCATGCAGAGAGCATTACAGTGAGGTGACATGAGCCATGAGATGACAAAAGCATGAGTGACTATCTGGAAAACTGTCCAATCCAGGAAGGAATGAAAATAGCACACCAGATGAAGATGTGCAAAGATATGCCCACTTGGCCACAGCTATCACTTGGTCTTTAAGATGGAACTGGGAGTCCAGGAGGATTCTCAGACTGTGCACCACTACAGAATGGGGAAGCACAACCCATTTCAGGATCAGGATGGAGGATTTTTAGATCTGGGCAATAACCACATCCACTCAATTTCAGTAGGATTGAGCTGAGTGCAGTTTTCCCCCCATCCAGGCCCCATAACCTCCAGATACTATTCTTGAAAGAAGATGAGGACAATCCCATAAAAACTGGATGTTTTTGTTTCTCCTGAATTTTATATCCAGACACAGGCATTACCAGATGTGAACCACACCAGAGTCCCCAGACTAGAGTTATTTTCAATATTTCATTTGACTTGTTTGCTGCACATTTTGTCTAAATCGTATCATATGATCTTTACCTTCTGTCATATAATTAGATATTAAATGCAGATGTTAAAAACTAATTAAAAGCGTAATGTACTTTAAATGTAATCTCACTACACACACACACACACACAAATCTTGGGCAATGCTTTTTCTTTTTTCTTTTCTTTTCATTTCTTTTCTTTTAACAAGGCAGCTTTGGCAAGTCCTAGGTATGCTTGTAGCCATTTTGATTCCAAGCCAAGTTGCTGAGTCAAAGAACAACAAAAAAATTGGCTTTTACCAAGTCTTTGGACTGCACCCAAATCTTGCAAATTTTTTTGCTTGTTCATAGAAAACTGTTTTTAGTAATCCCATCATAAACCTCTTAAAATTTTTACCTCCACATTTAGAATCTTTGATTCTGGCCACTCCTTAAAAATGATCCTCTGAAAATTGGTGGATTGGGACAAACTTAGCCAAGTGTTAATTCAGACTGATTCTTCTCATTATATAGATGTTATCATTCTCCCCAAAGTTATTTCTTCTTAGTTCAGGGCAGATTTGGCTCTGACCACGTTTTAATACCACGCTGAATTTCCTGATATTTTTGCCCTCCTGTTAAATAAATAAGTGCAGCAGCTGCCAAAGAAGCTAACACAGTCTAGGCTGCATAAACAGAGGGATAGAATCAAGATCACGTGAAGTGTTAATACCACTTTATAATGTCTTGGTAAGGCCACACTTGGAATACTGCTTTCAGTTTTGGTTGCCATGATGTAAAAAAGATGTGGAGACTCTAGAAAGAGTGCAGAGAAGAGCAAAAAAGATGATGAGGGGACTGGAGGCTAAAACATATGAGAAACGGTTGCAGGAACTGGGTATGTCTAGTTTAATGAAAAGAAGGACTAGGGGAGACATGATAGCAGTGTTCCAATATCTCAGGGGTTGCCACAAAGAAGAGGGAGTCAAACTATTCTCCAAAGTACCTGAGGGCAGAACAAGAAGCAATGGGTGGAAACTAATCAAGGAGAGAAGCAACTTAGAACTGAGGAAAAATTTCCTGACAGTTAGAATAATTAATCAGTGGAACAGCTTGCTTCCAGAAGTTGTGAATGCCCCAACACTGGAAGTTTTTAAGAAGATGTTGGATAGCCATTTGTCTGAAATGGTATAAGGTTTCCTCCCTAGGCAGTGGGTTGGACTAGAAGACTTCCAAGGTCCCTTCCAACTCTGCTATTGTATTGTATTGTATTGTATTGTATTGTATTGTATTGTATTGTATTGTATTGTATTGTATTGTATTGTATTGTATTGCTACTCCATTCCCACATTACTTCATTTTTTTAAAGAATTACAAGTTTTAGGATTTCAGAAAGCCCTTAAAATCTGCCTCTGTTCCCAAACCTGTTTTTTTGTTTTTGTTTTTACTTATTTTTAAAACACAAATAATACAAACAGTACATATACAACTGAATAAAAAAAGAAAGACAAAAGAAAAAAGAAAGAAACATATATTACAGTGAACTCTCACCCCCTGGAGACCTTTCCCCCGCCCTTATATTTCTTAGATATACAATATATTCCAATTGTGCCCTTATACCCTCCAAACCAGCATATATTCTTGAGTAGGTTTATTCCCTTTGGCTTCCACCAACACTGATTTTATAACCCAAGCCTGGGTTAATGTGTTTGTTCTGGGCTTGTGGGGACCCTGCCATATCTATACTGTTTATTCTAGCTGTTTTAGTCTGGATTGTCAATTTATATGGGTATGAAGTTTTTAAATTATTTGTATTATACTTTGTATTGACTTTGTAAGCTGTTATTTGGGTTTATTTTATAGTTTATAGTTTCAAGGTAAATTTAATAATAGTAAAACAAAACTCTTCATTAGTCTATGGCTTATTTCCCCCTTTCCTGAATGGAGAAAGGCCCTACAATAGGAGTGCCCTGCAATTCTTTGTCAATATTTTGTAGAAATATAGGCACTCTGGAATGTTGCAGAGTTCTGGAGATATCTATGAACAGTAGAAGATAGGTCATTGAGATTTTTCAGCTACTTTATTTATATTATTCAATATATATGCCACCTATCTCGCTATCCAAAGTGATTCTGGGCACTTTGTTTAAGAATCCCTCGGCTCACCATAAACATATATTTGGGTTGGGGTAGAAATCTATATAAGCCTTTTCTTTTCCATGATAATGGATGAAAAAGATTAAAAAATGAAGACATTTTTTCACATACCCTCTAACTGTGTGCCATTAAGTGTATTAAAACGCATTCTAAATTGTTCATCTGAGATGTTTTGCCTTTTAAGGCCACATTTAATACTTCTATGATGTTTATTTGATCACTTAACTTTTTTTAAGAGACAAACTTAAATGTGTAAATTATTCTTGACTCATAGTATTATCTACTGGGGGGGCTTCCTAATCAGTTGGCAACTCCACACTTATAATGTGAAAATATTCCTATTTCTCATTTTTTATGTTTGTAAAAATAAAAGATCTATTTTTCATTTTTTTAGCTTTTAAGAAATCAAGCCAATTATGTCCCTTACAATGTTCAGAATAAGGTTATCCACATATACCATTTTATTTTGGATAACAAGTAACAGGGAAAATCCACCTATCAGCTGTCCTCCTGTATAAACTATTAAGACAAATACAGGAACGTAAAGCAATCTGGCTTCCACATATGATCTATATACTACATAGCATATGTAGTAACAAAAACTTTTCTAGTGTCTTTTTTCTTTCATTCATATCATGTGTAAACTTACGTGTCTGTCACTTTTTGCAAACTCTTTATTTCTACCTCATACTATGCCCTATGGAATGATCTTCCCGTAGAGATCCGGACCCTTACTACTCTTCCGGCCTTTCGTAAAGCTACCAAGACCTGGCTGTTCCAGCAGGCCGGGAGCTGTTGATTAGTCTCCAGCCCCACGCTAACAGTATGCATGGTGTGAAATTTTAATAATTTGTATTCTTTTTAAATTTTTATATATGTCTTTTTGTCTTGTTGTGAGCTGCCCAGAGTCCCAAGGGAGTGGGCAGCATACAAATGTTAATAAAACTAAAAACTAAAACTAAATACTATCCACATAATACTTGAACAAATATATGAGATGAAAAATATGTGGATTTTTTCTTAGTATTTAATGATTTTTTGGAAATTATACTTCTATATTTTATATTTTTTCTTAAGTAAATATAAGTTTTGCATGGGTTATAAACTACTGCCAGCTGCCTGAAATTTGGCAGTTCGAATCTCACCAAGCTCAAGGTTGACTCAACCTTCCATCCTTTTGAGGTGGGTAAAATCAGGACCCAGATGGTTGGGGCAATATGCTGACTCTGTAAACCACTTAGAGAGGGCTGTAAAAGCAATATATAAGACTAAGTGCTATTGCTATTTCTACTGTAAGTCTTAATTTTCCTTTAAATTTCTTAAAACCTAACATTTTTATTGTCTTTTGTGATATTTAAACTCTCGTGCTTTGATATGTATTGTCTATAAGAGATATTCTCACTAAAGATTTTGATTTTAATGATCATTATAGAATGTTTTACATTCTATAATGACTGGTTTTGATATTAAAATTCCCTGAATGTTTCCTCCTGTGAAATATTATTTATAGACAGAAACCAAATTAGTGGCTGAGATTACAGTCATGTTCAATAGATGGTTTTACAAGTTAATCATTAAGAGATTTTAAAATCCCCCTATTCCCCATGTTCTGAGGAATGTGCTTTTGGAAAAAACAAGATATGTATGCCAGGGGTGGTTTGCTGCTGGCATTAATGCGGGTTCAGCACACAAAAAAGAGGTGGCATTTATCGGTTCTCCGAACTACTCAAAATTTCTGCTACCGGTTCTCCAGAACTGGTCAGAACCAGCTGGATACCACCTCTATCCTGATGTTTGACTGGACTTGGTCTTTTTATCCACCTATGGAGCCCTTCCCAAGGACATAGAATAGCAGGTGTTATTGTTTGATACTGATAAATGTATTGTCACAGAATGTAAGTTATTCTAAATAAAACTGCCTTTTACAATTGTTGTCGTTTATATGTTAAGTAATTCCCAACTACTCCAGGCTTTATATAATTAGCACCAGTAGTTTAAATAAGGATATACAAATGTTATGCAACTACTTCCATCCCCACACATAAACCCACCTCCAAAAGCAAACAAAAAAAAGGGAAGAATAAATTTATTTCAGCCCTGTTGATTCTGCTGTTGTCATAGTATCACTGGGTGATTCCTGTGGCTCTAGACTATCTAGACCCCTTCCAGTCAGGCTTCAGACCCGGTTACAGCACTGAAACCGCCTTGGTCGCATTGATGGATGATCTCTGGAGAGCCAGAGATGAAGGACATCCCTCCATCCTGGTCCTCCTTGACCTCTCAGCGGCTTTCGATACCATCGACCATGGTATCCTTCTGCGAAGACTGCGGGAGGTGGGAGTGGGAGGCACCGTGTTACGGTGGTTCTCCTCCTACCTCTCGGACAGGTCGCAGTCGGTGTTAGTGGGAGGGCAGAGATCGTCCCCAAGGCCCCTAAAATATGGGGTGCCGCAGGGTTCGGTCTTATCCCCCCTACTATTTAACATTTACATGAAACCGCTGGGAGAGATCATCCGTAGGCACGGGATTAGATACCATCAATATGCGGACGATACTCAATTGTATCTGTCCGCCCCGTGCCAAATCAATGAAGCGGTTGACGTAATGGACCGGGGGCTCGAAGCCGTCATGGACTGGATGAGGATTAACAAGCTTGTGCTCAACCCAGAAAAGACCGAGTGGCTGTTGTGTTTTCCTCCCAAAAATTCGGCCATTAATCCAACACTCAGGCTGGGGGGTCAAATTCTACACCCCTCAGAGAGGGTTCGCAACCTGGGAGTCCTCCTGGATCCACAGCTGTCATTCGACCATCATATAGCGGCTGTGACCAGGGGGGCATTCGCCCAGGTACGCCTGGTGCGCCAGTTGCGACCCTACCTGAACCGGGAGGCGCTCACAACTGTCACTCGGGCCCTCGTGATTTCTAGGCTGGAATACTGCAATGTGCTCTACATGGGGCTGCCCTTGAAGAGCATCCGGCGACTTCAGCTAGTACAAAACGCAGCCGCGCGAGTGATCGCGGGTGCACCTCGATTCACCCGCATTACACCTATCCTCCGCGAGCTGCGTTGGCTACCTGTCGATCTCCGGATGCGCTTCAAGGTGCTATTGACCACCCATAAAGCCCTACATGGCAGTGGATCTGGATACTTGAGAGACCGCCTTCTGCCAATTACCTCCCTACGGCCTATAAGATCTCATAGGTTAGGCCTCCTCCGCATCCCATCGGCCAGCCAATGCCGGCTGGCAACCACAAGGAGGAGGGCCTTCTCAGTAGCGGCCCCGACCCTTTGGAACGAGCTCCCCGTAGAGATCCGCACCCTCTCCACCGTCCAGGCCTTCCGCATAGCCTTGAAGAACTGGCTCGCCCGTCAGGCCTGGGGATAAGGACCACTGCCCCGCCCGAATGTTGTATGCATGTTGTGTATTATCTTATTATGTGTTGTTGTTTTAGTATTGTATTGTTTTGTATTCCCCTCTCCCTGGTTTCTGTGAGCCGCCCTGAGTCCCCTCAGGGAAAAGGGCGGCCTACAAATAAAATCAATTCAATTCAATTCAATTCAATTCTCCCAAAAATAAGCAGGCTAATTGAGCCTCTGACACTTCAAACACTCCCTGCCCCAAATGTATCTTATCTAATACATTATATATTCAATAAATTCTCTTATGCCATTAAATATGTTTTTATTTAATTAATGGTTGTTTTCTACCTCCCTGATAGGGACTTAGTTTTACATAATGGAACATTTAAAACGTTTATTTTGAACTTAATATAGAATAGAATAGAATAGAATAGAATAGAATTCTTTATTGGCCAAGTGTGATTGGACACACAAGGAATTTGTCTTTGTGCATATTAAGAATGAACTGTCCATTCTACTATTTCTGAACTAAACCATAGACAGGAAAACAATTACTAGAATAATTTCAATGAATCTGGTTCCTATTAAATCAATGAGATCTGTTTCAACTTTCAAGGCATCAGTGGACTAAAAACTAGTGGCTGAAAACTTCAGAGTTGTCCCCGTCATTTTCTGTTTAAATGCTGGTTCAGATTCTATAAACTTTGTTGATAGTTATTGGAATTACTAATACAATGAAGCAAGTCTGATTTTGACACAAGGGCCTTGACTGATAGACTAGGCTAGCATTTCTCAATCTTGACAACTTGAAGCATGGACTTCAAGTCCCAGAATTCCCCAGCCAGCATTCAATTCTGGGAATTGAAGTCAACATATCTTTGTGGACTTATAAGTTGTCAAGGTTGAGAAATGTTGGACTTGGAATGCAGACTGCACATGTCTTCCATGTAAAAGCAAGAGCATTTGAGGAGTATAAGAGGATTTTGTATTTCTTCAAATATGCTCAATGCATCTCTATTCTCACATTGGGAAGATGTTAGAAGCTATTTGAAGCTAGGTGCAAAGCATTATACAACTGCTTTTAGCCTACAACCACTGAGACTTGGCCTATTTTCTATGTTTACTGCCATTTTAGTGTCTGTGTTGTTCTTGATTTAATGTCCTATACTGTAGCTGCTTTGGTAGTTGCTTATTAGCCTGAGTTTTGCTCTTGCAGAATCAGCAGTAAGATGTAAAGGAAGTAGCTGAAGGAACAGAGAAAAGGAAGAACAGTTTTGCCTCTGAAAACTGCTTGGTTGTCTTGTAAGAAGACTAAGAAGCAGTAGTGCTGGGACTGTGCCCTAATAAACAAGTAATAAGTACTGGAGGTATCTCAGATTCCTGCAAGCAGGGTCAGTTCATAGAAGTCTGAACATCTCATGATACCAAGTTGCTCAAATGGCAATGATGAAATCTGTGTGTAACTTGTCTTCTGAGAAAGACTGGGCTTGAAATTATGCCAAGTAGTATCGTCCACCAATTGTACCATATTAAATGAGCCAGTTATTGTATTATTATAAAATGTTCTGCAATAACTGCTGCTTCATATATGTCATATTATAATTGTTCCCTGATCAGTATGCATGTATGTGGGAAACATAAATGGATTGCAACTAAAGCAAAAAGTTTCTCAACCTTGGCCACTTTAAGATGGACTTCAACTTCCAGAAATCCTTAGAGGCTATGGAATTCCAGGAGTTGAAGTTCAGGCATCTTAAACTGGCCAAGGTTGAGAGACACCTATATAGAGTATCCTATAAGATAGATAAATATCTCCCCAAGGTGTCCTCTTATTCACAAAGCATTTCCAAACTACTACCATTTCTACTCTCCAATTTCTTGGAAATTTGAAGATGATCTACATTTTTTTGTTATTTCTGACTTCACATTCCTTTCAAACAGGAATAAAGAATGCTACTTATTTAGCATTGCAGATCTTAGATAACAAAAATCCCCTCATTCCTATTCCAACTAAAAAGGAAACAAAATGAATCCTTGCATCCCCCATTCTCATCAGCATGCTTACTTTATGTGCTATGAATTTTTCATATGGAACCCATGCCCCCAAACGTAGAGCAGTTTCTAACAGTTGCACAGAAATAACCTGTAGAATTATAATGAATCTGTATTGAAAAATACATACAAACAATTTAATAATATAATCTTAATTGCTGTAAATATAGTCTAGATGTGCGAGTTTATTAACCAATAATAAGATTTATTGTTTGGCTAGATAGTAGTTAAGATAGTAGAATAATATGTTACTTATGTAACATTTCTCAAATCAAATTAACATCTATTAAAATTTCAGGTACATGGAAGATTCTGTTTAGAAATAAATGATATGATAAGAATTCAGACTGATACTTATGAAAGATCTAGATAATTATTTCCTTTTTTATGAAGTTGTTACTTGTTGTTAATTTCTTGTATTTCTTAAAAGATTGCTTGCATTTCTCATAAAAAAATAAAGATTTCATTTCAGTGAATAGCAATCTCACATAAAGGTTCAGAATGTTGCATAATTAGTTTCATAATTAATTTCATAACTAGTCCATTTTCAATGGACCTTATTCCAACATTCGTATGATGTTGCCAACATAATGATTGTAATAAAATGGTTATCACACAATGGACTGCTGCCCTTGGGTTAAATGCATGGCACACATGTACACAGTCCTTCTGAACTCTGCACTCTGCATTGATAAAAACAATTGTACAGACTAGAAGTTATAAAAGAGTTGTCATCGTATGGTACTAGCTATCACTGCAACCCTACCTCTCTCACACACATCCATTTAGGATTGAATCAAACTAGAATTCACCAAACTGCAAAACTTGAGTGTTTCAGGACTGCTTCTAAAACAGGTTGAATCCTCTATCCCTTATCTGCCTTTGACAGAAGCACATCTGGCTAAGTTTCAATTGGTTTGTCCTCATCTGATCCATTTTGTATTAAACCATCCTTGAATTTTGATAGGGAAAAAAAGAGACAGAACTGCATATTATCAAGGTATTTGGTCATTTTGGTCACATTTTCAAAAAAATTGAGAAAAGATGGAGCCTTGAGGGAGTCATAAACCTATAGTTATGTTACTGAATGAGTTCTCCAGCATTTGTTATCCTTCTAGAATCATCCTTTCAAAAAGTAGTCAAGGCTCCATAAAACAGTGCCTCTTGAGTTCCATCAAAGACTGATAAGGATGGTATGGCTAATGATAGCAAAAGCTGCTGAGAAATTTAACGTAATCAAGAAAGATTGTCTTGTGAAATTTGTTCTTGGTATTGATCATCCACTAAGACAGTAATGGTGTCATTTGTCCAATAACTAATTAGAAGTGAGCACAACTGAAATGAATCTATATCAGACTTCTTCAACCCAGGTGGCTTACAGATATCTCAGAAATTCAAAATAATTTTAAATATGTAGCCAGTTGGGAGAATACAGCTATTGTTCCATTTTACAAGGATAACAAGAGTAAATATGGAAAAAAAATATATGAGGGATTAGTTTGTTCAGAGTTTCTAAGAAGACAGAATTCTAATTAAAAGAGAATGAAATGTCAACAATGAGCCATGTCTGGGGAAAACAGTATGGGCAGGAAACATTCAGATCAGATTTTCAATGTTCTTATCACAAATGTCTGAATATGAGAACACATTTTGAGATTTAAAGGAACTGTATGAAACAGTGAAAAGGCTTATGGAATGTTTTATGTAAAGATGAAGCTTAGTTGCTGAACAAGACAAGAGCAGTTTTTGATAGAAGTGAAATATGCATGGGCATAAATTGATTATGTAGTGACTAATTCAACATTGAGCAGTGCATAAGACAAGGAAATGTGATTTTCCCTTGGTATCTTTGTGTGTATGGATACATGTATAAGGAATTTTGTGGTGATGTTAATGTTGTATTGATGGGAGATCTGAATCTGTGTGCTTTTAATGTCATGCTGCTGGCTAAACCTGAATTAACTGCAGGTTAGATAGCTGATCGGCTCATAGCTGATGACGCAACAAGAATAAGGATCTGAAAGTTAATATTTCAAAGACCATTAGGGTTTGAACATTTCCCTGTCAAACTCTACCACTTCAAAGGGTTAGACAAGTATAGAGTGATCAATTACAACAGGGGTGTCAAACTGGATTTGTTTCAGGGATCAGCATTGTAGTTCTCCTCTGTGGGCCGGGTGGGATGGGAGGAAATGGGACAGATGCCTCCTGCAGCACCCCGCCAGCCAAAACGGGGCTCGGGGGGGGGGACGTGCGGGCCACCCTCTTTCCCAGTTTTGGCTGCTAGAGGCACTGAGGGCCAATCCTTTGCTATTTCCAGGCCAGCCCTGTGAGTGAGATTTAAGCACCCTGTGGGCCAGATCGAACCCACGAGCCTTGAGTTTGACACCCCTGAATTACAAGTTATCTATAAATGGTGAAAAATTAGAACAGTTGTGTAATTTAGTAGTTTAAAGTGTACAAAATTTAGTAAAAAGATAGGTATATTTTCCCAGAACAGGGCTTATAAAAAGAAACCTAAAAATTAAGTTGACTGCATTGGAAATGAAGTATTCAAGAAATGTGTATGATAAAACAAGAACAGAATCAAAAATGAAAGGGTGATAGATGAATGTGAATTGAATATCAATATGAATAAGCAGTATGAAAGAAATATATTCCTTTTCTCATGTAGAGAAAACAAATGAAGTTCACATTGTAAAAACAAAAAGCACAGAAGATTTTCTTTTACCTTTTGCTGTGAGACATTCTTAACCCAAGGATTGCCTGTACTTGGTGGTTATATTAGTGCCTGTGAACTCATTGGAAAATAAGGCCAGCTATTAATGTTGTATTCCTTTCTTGTGTATATTTTAAGTAATAGTGTTTGAAGCCATAATTTAAAAAATAGCCTTAAAAAAACAAAAAACAATCTTCATGAAACCAGCTGGACTTGCTACCAAAGAAGACTATAGTACAAATCCTGAATTTAACTTTCCATCCACTATCACTGTCAGAACATTAAATGTACACAAATCTTCTAGATTTTGGCATAGGAATAGATCATTGTCAGATGTTCTCAAAAGATTTTTCTAAAATTGGTGGTAGACAAGTAGTTCTTTATCACTGTGTAACAAATGTTGTAGTTAATTTAGTGGTTAAGGTACCAAACTAGAAAGCAGGAGACTATGAGTTCAAAGCCTGCTTTAGACATGTAAGCCAACTGGGTGATTTTGAGCCAGTCCCTCTCTCAGCCCAACTCACCTCAAAGGGTTGATATTGAAGGGAAAATGGGAGGAAGATGTTTTGGATATGTTCGCCGCCTTGAGTTATCATAAAAATAATAAAGACGAGATACAAATTAAATAAATAAAGCAAAAAACCACCTGTTATGTTAAACTACCAGGGAACATCATCCAAATGCTCCAACTTCTGATTCTTAAAATAATACTGAAATCATATGTGAAACATATTATGGATTCAAAAAGGTATATTGCAAAGAGTGTCTCTAGGCATTCCAGAGTTGGCATCTTCCTTTGTTGGAAAGAAAAGATATCATGAGAATTTTATTGGCCTTCAACTATATTCAGCAAGATAAGATTTTCTGTTGACTTAACTCTTCATTGCACAATGTCTGAGAATTTCCCAACTCCACTTCAGTTTCAGCAGCCAATAAATCTGTATGGTATGGATCCAGCTATGTAATAGATTTGACAGATCTCTTTTAAGTCTATGATTCTTTTGCACGATAGACATAACCTTGTCATCTCTCCTCAGGCAACTATTCACTTCTGAACACTGTGATGCATGATTAGGGATGACCTGGTCTGTCATGTATTAGCCATTTTTTTCAGTCTTGTGAAGCACCACAAAGGAACTTGATCCTTTGTGTTTTTAAAATAAAAATTGCAATAATAATGAGAAAGAGGATGAAAGAGCCATGGTGGAATGATTGATGTGGTTGGGGTTCATTGAGGAAGAGATTCATAAAATATAACACAATATACAAGAATTATTACAAAAATAAGATGGATGTCTTTCTCTTTCATGACAAAATTATTGAATATTTGTAAACACATTTCCAGCATTAGCATAAAGTTCAGATTTGAGGCTACTTGTATTCCCTTATCCCAAAGGTGCTTTTTCAAGAGGCAACTGGACTTTCTGTTTTTATTTGAAGATACTTTGCTCCTCATCCAAAAAGCTTCTTCAGCTCTGACTGGATGATAGGCAAATGGTGAAATTATTCTCCACCATCCAGTTAGAGCTGAAGAAGTTTCTTGGATGAGAAGAGAAACATCTTCAAAGAAAAATCAGAAAGTCCAGTTGCCTCTTGAAAAAGCACCTTTGGGACAACCAGGACCTGGATGACTGAGAATCGCCATAGACTGTACTCCCTTACATGAGAGCAGAATTTTACATAAGGTTTCCTTCAATGATCAGATAGGATAGGCAGAATCAATTTTGACAAGATGGTCACAGCCCAGCACTGTGCTGTGGAGGGCTTTAAAGGTTAAAACCAGAATTTTGAATTGAGCATGGAAGCTTACTGTCAATCAGCGTAGCAACTGTAGAGACAATGTCTACCTGCCAGCAATCCAATCATTGTCTTCAGTACCAGTTGTGAGCAATCTTCAAGATGGTCCCACATAGACTATATTACAGCAACACTGTATGGTGACAACAGTATGACCCACCATCATCAAGTTTCATGGCTTGAGATAAGGTTATATGTAATAAATCACCCAAAGCTGGATAAAGGCCCTAGTTTACAACCTCTACTTGTTATTGAAACAAAAACTGAAGTCCAGAAGGACCTTTAAGTCAGTCACCTGCTCCTTCATGAAGGGAGTACTGTAACCCTGTTCAAATCACAAGGGGGACCAAGGTTCTGAAAAATAAAGTTGCTTATGGAAAAACATCACCAAAGCAGACTGGATATGCAGTCAAGGCCTCCATGCTTACTTTTCCCCATCCAGGCCTTCATAGCCTTCAGACACCAGTTGATATCCAGTCTGCTTTGGAGTAGCAATACATATTTTAATATCATCACCACCCAAACTGAGAGAGGATCCCTATCAATAACTTCATTTAATAATTAAATAACATTGGATATAGGATCAAGTCTTATAATACTCCTTGTTGCTGCAATCAAAACAGGACTGCTTTCTGCAGGACTATTGTCTAGAACTGTTCACTTAAATAGGAGCATATTCATCATAGAACACTACTCCTAACTCTCTTGTCTTGCAGGCAGTCTAAATGGGTACTTTACTTGGATGATACAAAGCTATGTTGAGATGTCTAATATGGCTCAAGAGCCAAAGTGTTTAATTTCTCTGAACCATAAGGCTCAGGGAAAACTAGATATACCTCATTGTTTTCTAAGTAGATGTGAGAAAAGGGCAAAGGAGAGTATCAAATGACATTCCAGTAACTAAGAATGGAAATGGCACGTATAACACTCTAATGTTGCAGTGAGTTGCAGTGTCAGGATGCCACTTAGCCTATTCATGAGTTTCTCCAGGAGCCATGACACTGGTTTACAAGTTCAAGATGCCAATCCAAAAAGTAATGTGAGATTTGCTAAGAAATTACTGAATTGTGGAAGCCATTCAAGACTTCTACTTTTGGTTAAAATGCCTTTCATGTTGTAGAATAAATTGACCAGAGAAAAATGTTTGTCATAGTAAAACAACTGTGCAATAAAACTAAAACAAAACAAAACCCTGTTATTTATAACTTGGATTTACACAGCACAGGGAGATGGAAGCATTTGATCCCACCATGATGCAAGTTAATTTGTGTATCTCTGTTTTATGAAAAATTAGAAAAGGACAATTGTTAACTGTAGAATAAGGGAGGCATGCCAATGCCATCATAGAGTGATTTATTAACTACTTCTGTTTAGTTTCCCCAGCAGAGTGACAGAACTGACCCCCCCCCCCCCATTTCAAACTTTTGGATTTGACTTTTCCATTCCCAAGAAACAAATCTGTCTTAAAGCAGACTTTCAGCACGTAAGGCTTCGCCTGAAGGTCTTTACTTCTCGTTCCCGACTTATAGGAAATGCCAGAATTATAGGGGGAGTCCTGAAAAAAAAAATCTCCCCCCCCCCCGTTGCCGTTCAGGGTGCTTCCATCCTTGCTAAATGCCTCAGAGGTCCACCAATTGCCTTATTTCTGCTGACCGGACAGATACAACAGCTTTTTCACAAGGCAGATCGGTGTGCAATCCTCCCGAAGAGCAAGCAAACGGAAGAATCCCTAGTGAAGAGCAGACACTTTCCCCCAAGATACTGTTTCTCTGCTGGGAACGCAGGGCAGCTGAGAGAAGAAACTTGGTTGGGGCGGGGGAGGAAGCGAGGAGGAGCGGCCAAGGCGAGCGCAGAGCCAAAAGCCAAATGCACCTGGCCGGCCAGAGGCGGCGCTGAGAGAGCCCGGCTGAGCAAAACCAGCCAGGGCGCCCCTCAGGTTACCTATCGCCTCCGCCCTCTTCCTTTCTTTCTCTTTCCCTCCCGCAACCTGGGCCCGCCCATCGGCCCAGTTCTCCTCCGGCTACGCAACCGGCGTAGGCCACGCCGTAGGCGTAGTGGCCGTCCGGGGAATTCGCTCCCTGGCCGCTCAGAGCCGGTGCGCTTGACTGACGGAGGGCGAGTGTGGGATGTGACCCGCCAGAGAAAATGGCGGCGGCAGGAGGACCAGCGGCGGCGGCGGCTGCTGCTGCTGCTGGGGATCACATCGCCTCCTCGGGAGGATTATCTTCGGGGAACGAAGCCGCCGCCGCCGCCGCAGTTGCCGCCTCTGGAGCAGCGCCCGCCGAAGGCGCTCCGAGCCCGAAGCCTTCGCGGTACGGCAGCGGCGCTGCACCGGTGCTCGTCGCGCGGCTCCCCACCGGAGACAGCGGCGGCGGAGGCGGCCAGAGGGAGTCGCGCTCAGACTGGAAGCGGAAGCAGCTGCGCAAAGTGCGGAGCGTGGAGCTGGACCGGCTGCCGGAGCCCGCCGAGTTCGCGGAGCTGCCCCTTTGCCTCACCAGGATCGCCGGGGGAGCCACGTCCTCCTCCGCCCCCCAGCCCTTGGCCCCGGCGCCGCGCTCCACCCCCGGCAGCCCCGCGTCCTCCCCCAGCCGCGGCGGCTTCCTCAGCGCCGGCTCCCACGACCCGCCGCAGCCGGACGTCGGCAGCCAAGCGGCGGGAGCTGGCGTCGCCCAGAGGATCCCGGAGTTCCTGCCGCCGCCGCCGCCACCCCCCACTTCAGCCGGAGCTGGGTGAGTGGAGCTGCGGGGTGTAAGCGGGCGGGAGCTGGCGTGGCTGCGGGTGACACTTGAGAGCGGCCTTGGCCGAAGGGAAGGGGTGTCCGGGGACGCGGGGGTCGGGGCTGTTCGTGGCCGCCGACTTCCCTCCATGCCTGCGCGGGCAGGTAACGCGGCACTTGGGGCGCCGTGCAGAGAGAGGACGCGTGTTTGCAAACACTCGGGCGAGCCTCGAGAGTTGCCTGCCTGCCTGGGAGCCTGGGATTTGTCAGGGAAGCCGGCCAGGGGTCGCTTTCGGGGGCAGGTCAGCGTGCGGCGCTGCTTCCCAAGCATTGTTTTGGCAGCAAACTCCCCTGCCCAGCGCACGCCTCCTTTGCTATTTTACCATCCCTCAGAAGGGTTTCTTCCTGGCGCTAACAGCCCCATTTTGATTTCTGCCTCTGCTGTGGGTTGCAGAAGGAATGTGGGCGCGCTTCAAAGGGGCGCCCGGGGCCGCAAAGCCATTTCAATACCTGCCCAGCGGCGGTTGCTTGAGAGAGGCTTTGAAGTTTGAATTGGCCGGAGTGGTGGAAAAAGGACCGGATGTCCCAGCCTTTTCAGTTTGTGTGCGGATCAACCCGCTAATTCTTCAGGCGATTCTTTTCTTTCTACTAGTAGGAGGATCCAGAGTTGGGGAGTGGAGAGGGTGGGGGAAAGGAATGGGGATGCGGGTAAACATCGCTGTAAAATGCGGCGAAGTGGAGTATTTTAGGTTGGTTTGCCGTTTAATTGGTGCTCTCAACAGTTCAGGAACCGAGAGCGCGTCTGTAGCTTGTTCCCCCCACGCTGTTTGAAAAGAGGGAAATCTGTTTACGGAGTGGGAGAAAGCAATTTAAAAAAAATAATCCATATGCCTCTTTACCCGGCTGCCGTGAAAACAGATGTAAATTGAGATTTCAGATGACAAGTCTTGAAAACAGTGCATCGATTTGTCTTCGTTGCTTAAAGTTAACTGACGATGCAGAATTCGCCCTGTTTTCCGGACTGGAAACACAGGTTTCAATTGGGGATATTAAATTAAATCGCTCTGGTTTAAGTAGAATAGAATAGAATAGAATAGAATAGAATAGAATTCTGTATTGGCCAAGTGCGATTGGACACATAAGGAATTCGTCTTTGGTGCTATATACTCTCAGTGTACATAAAAAGACATGATACATTCATCAAGAATCATAAGGTACAACACTGATTGATAGTCATAGGGTACAAATAAGCAATCAGGAAACAATCAATATCAATAGTAAGGATGCAAGGAACAAAGTTACAGTCCTGTAAATTTGACAAGAGTGGTAAGAGTTTTTTAATACATATGTTAAAGTGCTCCGATTGCTTTTTTAGTAACCCTCAGTTCAGATAAATGCATTTTCCCCCTCAAAGCATTTTACTAAGGGTTGGTGGGAAAATGCCCTTATAGTCAGTAAGGGGGTGCTCTGAGACCTACATTCTGCATTGCTTATGAAGGAAGCCTGATCCTAAACAGGAATCTCAGAACCAGATCACCTTGACCTCCACATGACTCACTTTTAATAAGCATGTTTAGTCTTACAGTCTTAATAATACAACTATTTTTTAAACTACTTGTACAACCAGATCTAGTCTAAGGCTGCCAATAATCAGTGGTTCTGTATATACTCATAACTTGTGAATTTGCTACTTTTTAAGCAGTTATGTTAGCATATATGATTATTAAAACATGTAGCAGATAAGCTGCTAACTGAAACTGAATTCCAAGCTGGCACATGAACTGTGTACCCTGATTATGGAAATGCATTTGTAGAAGAGCTAGCATTGAAGTAAATTAATAGTATTTCACTGTAATGTGTCTCTGTTCAGTGTGTGCTCATTATATGCCATAGTGATGTTGACTGTTTTATCTCAGTAAACCTTTGCACCTGTAAATCTCATTTGAAAGATTTATTGTAATGTATTGGCCACAGAAAGATCATTATTTCATGAATGTTGTATTTGTTGGAATGTGTGTTGCTTGTACATGAGAAATTTCTTTGTTACAAATAAGTTACAGAAATTTTGCACATTTGGGGGTTGGGGTACTCATTGAAATAAATTAAAATTAATTGCTGAGAAAATATTTATACATTCTGGAGAAATCATTTTACTTACTGTAAATAGCTTATCTCTGCATGGAAAGTATAGATTTAATTGAAATAAATCCAACAAAAATAAAGCTAGTGCAAATTGTAATTTCAATATGTTTAAACATTGAATAGCCATTATTACCCTTGTTAATATTTCTGCTAAATTAGTGTCTGTGGGTGTGTGTGTTTGCGCGCGCGCATGCGTGCATGCATTCAAGTCATTCTTGACTCCTGGTATTGCATGGATAAGCCCATGCAGTTTTCTTGGTGAGATTTTTGGAAGTTATCTGCCATTACCTTTTTTCTAGAGCTGAGGGACAATGGCTCAAAGTCACCAGCTGGCTTTGTGTCTCGGGCAGAATTAGAATTCAGTCACCTGGTAACTAGCACGGTGCCTTAAACTGCTACACTATAGTGGCTCTAAATGGTAAATGCTTCAACTGAATTCTTAAAATCTAAATCACTTTATTACATTTAACAGTTCAGTAACTTAATATTAATTCCTTTCATATGGTCTTCTTGAAATAAGTAGATAGTACAGCTGCTTTAAGGCCCTCGCATATTTCTTTCTTATCTATGATTGTTCACCCTAGGGTTTAAATAGTTCCTACTTCATCACATTTCTGAATTATGAATACTATTTGCAGTATGTCCCATCATTCTAATTCAAAATGCTTATGAAATAAAATAAAAATATCTAACTAATTCTGGGCTAAGCAATTAGCTGTGCATAATAATCTGTTGTAGATTGGAATAGGGATAAAAAATATCCATCCATCCATTCAGGGATTGGATGATTACTAATGCAGTATAACATCTCCATTTGGAGAAGGTTGCAGCCGCATAGAGTGACTTTCCTTGCTGAATATGAACATTATGTTAGTCGTTACAGTTAATTCAAAGGTAAATAGTCTTAAATTATTCAGTTCCCCAAATATTTAACTATGATAATAACCTGCCTTCCATGAAATAAAAAAGTAAGGTAGCTTTCTTGACAATGTCTTAATTTTACCATGTTATTGTAGCCCTCCATTTATTTTGCCTAGCAAAAATAAAATTGAAGATCCAGATTAGGTTTTTTTGTGTACTTTAATGTTACTTATTAATGTGTACTTTCCTTCAGTAAATGCTGATAGAATTACATAGTATTAATTGTTCTTAAAGAGTGTGGAAAAGCAGCTTTTGTAAAAGTAAAGCTGTGGTCTTGAATGTTTCAAAATACTCATGTCCAATGGTAATGGAATTTTAAAAAAATGAGTTTTAATGATAAATTATTTTCTGAAATTTAGGTTGCAATCCAAATACTGGAACCAAGCTGCATTAAGCTCAGTGAAGCTTAGCCTGAGTATAAGGATAAAGCTACACTTCTATAATTAAGGAGCCTTTTTGGTGTAACTATGATTTTTCCTATCTATCTATGAGGAAACAGTCTTAATGCTACTATAATAAGCTTTTTATAGATGAAGATTATAACTTGAATTCCTGCTAAGCCCTTATGCAATTTGTCTTTCAAAAAGTAAACCGGGGGGCGTGGGGACTTCCGGGGGGCGTGGCCTGTTGCCGAGGAGGGCTCCACCGAGCTCCTCAGAGATCTGGTCTGTATATCTAAATAAGATCATAGATAGCACCCCTTTCTGGCTAAGAAAGGGGCAGGGAGAATAGCCCCGTAGGTTAGGATCTAATCGTAAACCACAGCCTTTTTTCTTTTTTGGCTGTGGAAAGAGATTAGTTCCGGCCGAAGCGGAGCTCTTATCTCCAGCCATTTCTTCTCAGCTGCCTTTTTTTTGGCAGCCCCAGACAGGCTAGCCCCCCCCCAGGACAAGACAAAGTTTTTTTTTCAAGCTAGAATTGATACGGGCGGGTCCCACCCCTGTGAGATTTATGTTTTTAGTACTATCGTAAATACCAGCACCATTCGTCTTAGAGACTTCTTTGTCTAATTAGACCTCAAAATGGCGATTTCTCTCCGTGGATGATTGATATACTTAGCCGGTGTTATCTTCCTGCAGACTGCTCCTTAAGAAAATAAATTTTTCTTTTTTGGAAATAGAGGGGAGCGAAGCTCTGCTTACTTGCTTATTTATTATGCCATCCAAATCAAAGAAGCGTCTTGCTACAAAAGAATTTAAAGAATTTTCATTGGAAACACAGCCTTTGTCTCCTATGTCTTCTGTTGAGGAACTTTTAACACAGGAATATCTCCTTAAAATGCTTAACGCTTTTAAGAAAGAAATCAGGGAATTTGTATTGGAATTATTTGATGATTTACAATCTAAAGTTAATCAAATGAAGGCGAATACTTTTGCAGCTGTCTCTGCCCTGTCAGATTACTCTGCTGAAATAGAAAACAAATTGGAAAGTCTGGAGAAGGCTAATTTTAATTTGACTACCAATATTCAAATTTTACAAGAAAAAATTAGAAATAACGAAGAACAGCTTATGATACTAAATTTTAATAGGAAGGCATTTGCAATTAGAGTCAGAGGATTCCGTGAAAAGAAGCAAGAGAATTTAAAACAGACCTTTGCTGAAGCCTTCAGCCACGCGCTGGGAAGCCCGGGACTTAACTTTGATTGGCAGATTCGGAAAATCTATCGCCAGAACTCATTGATAGCGGAACAGCGACAGCTCCCGAGGGACATAATTATATATTTCTCTACAAAAGAATCTAGAAACGCGATTGTGCAAAATTTTTATAATAATAGGCTCCGAATTGATGACCAGGACCTGATTGTCTTCAAAGAGATTCCTTTCCAGATATTGAGAGCAAGAAGGGACTACGCCTTTTTAACTAAAGAGCTTAGGAGTCAACAGATTCGATACAGATGGGAGGCCCCTGCCGGCATCACGGTTACATTTGAGAATCAAAGATTTCGTCTTAACTCTATTTCGGAGGCTCAAGATTTCTATTGTAGGATTCTGAAGGCGGGACTTCCTGACGCGCTCGGAAGAGAGGAGAGACAAGCGGAAGGAGAAAGCAAACGGCTGGCCATGCGGCTGCAAGATGGAGGGGGTAGCCCCTCCTCTCTCGGAGAAGCAGAAGAACGCAGATCGAGAATTTAGATACTTCAAAAGACTTCCTAAAGTTGAGGACTGAATGGGGGTTTGAGACCTCTCTCCGGTAGAAAAAGTGGACTAATTTTTATCAGAAGGGAAAGCTGGATGAAACTACTTTGAGCTAGATTCTAAAGTAACGTTAGCACAAATTTGATAGTGGTTAAAAGAATGCGGAATGATTTATGTTGTTTAAACTTTGTTAGATGGGACTATTTTAAAATAGAAGGTTAACTGACTCTTGCTGAAAGTATTATTTGAAAATGATCCATGCTATTTAACTTTTATTTGAAGGGAAAGTTGGTTGTTATAGTTACTTTTTAAATAAACGCTAGTATAAATTTGATAGTGGTAAATATTAGACAAGCAAGAGATGAGGGTAAAATGTATGTGGAATGAATTATGTTATTTGTGGTAAATACCAGACAAGCAAGGGAAGAGGGCAAAATTTACGTTGTTTAAAGCTTATTAGAACAGGAAGCCGCTTGGGATTATCTTAAGATAACTGTAAAAAGAATGCGGAATGATTTATGTTGTTTAAACTTTGTTAGAAGCGACTACCTTAAAATAGAAGGTTAACTGACTCTTGTTGAAAGTATTACTGGAATATGTGGAATGATTCATGCTACAAATCGCTCTGAGCTATATTTTAAACAAATGTTAGCATAAATTTGATAGTGGTAAATATCAGACAAGTGGGGGATGAGAGTAAAATGCATGTGGAATGAACTAAGTTATTTAAATTCTACTAGAAGGGGAAGTCGGTTGGAATTATCTTAAGATAGAAATTGATTCCTGTGTAAAGTAATATCTGATCTATGTTGCTTAACTTTACTAAGAAGGGGAAATCTGGTTAGATTATTTTGAATTACGGTTTGAAAAAGGGGTAAAGAAAGATCATTCACGTTGTTTAAATTTTACTAGAAGGGAAAGTTTGATTACTTGTCTGTAAAGTTATATTTGAATATATGGCAGGAACTATGCTGCTTAAATCTTATTGGAAGGGATCATGAGGTTTAGGAAGGGAACGGGAGAGTCTACAGAAGATCGGGGTAAATAGCAAAGAAGTAAGAGACGAGAATAAAATATAGATAGAATGATTTATACTATTTAAGCATAGATAAAGATGGGGGGCTGAGATCAACACAAAGAGTGGTTTCTTTTTTTTTCTTTTTTATATATTACTTTTATTTTTTAATCCATATGTATACAAGATATTTTAGATAGAAGGTAGTGCCAGGTGTGGGCCCTGGGAAGCCGGGAGGATTAGGGATGGGGATTGTGGGGGGTGGGGTGGGGGGGGGTTAACATAATCTTAATAAGAACAAGAATGTATTTATATACGGTGGTTCCTTTTTTTTTTATTATTATTATTATCTTTTTTTTTTTTTCCTTGGTTCATTTTACATTTATTAGATCAAACAACACTCGAATAAAGGCATACACCAAGGAGGGAGGTAGAGGGAAGGAAGAGGGAGGAGTAAGGAAGGAGTAAGGGGAATGTAAGGAGTATGTAAGGAGGGTGTCTGGGGAGTAAGGGGAGAAGGAAGGTTTGAGGGGAAAGGGAAGTAGGAGGGGAGTGTTAGAGGGAGAAAGGAAAGTTGGAGGGGGTAGATGGGGTGTATGGAGGATGCAAGGGTTAGGTGGGGTTGGGAATGATGAGTTGTGTTTCCTTTTTATCTGTTCGTTTTATTCCTTTTTTCCTTTTTTTTTCTTCTTTTCTTATAGTAAATACCCTGTGTATAAATGATTGCAAATGGAATGTGAAAATTGAAAATTGAATAAAATATAAAAGCATAAATTTAAAAAAAAAAAAAAAAAAAAAGTAAACTTTATATTTTCATTACCAACAGATTTCTGATGTTCCTATGTATTAATGTATTTGTTTACATTGGTGTGGTGGAGGAAGAATAGAAATTGTACCATAATGATAATTGAAAATACATAGCTAGACAATCTTGTGTTATTGGACCTAACTAAAAATTAGGTTTTGTATATGTAGAGACAATGTTCCCTCTAATTTTTTTCAGTGTGTGCGGAAAAGTATAGTGTTTGAGTGGCACATTTTCATGCCTGAGCACCTGAATTTTTTTCACAGATGTTTCACAGAGCAATTTATTTATAGGATCCAAATTGGAATGGAGAAAAATGGTTTTGTGTGTCCGTGTGTGTATGTGTTTGAGTGAGCAAGGATCCCGTAAGGGAACTGCGCCTATTTAGAAGATGTAAATTATTGCAAACATAATCAGTCGAAGATAGGTATGGGGACAGGTTGGGCGGTAGAGAGAAAGTGATAAAAGAGTGGGAGAGAGGAAGAAAAAAGAGGGAAGAGAGGCAGAAAGAGACAGAGAAGGAGAGAGAAAGTGACAGAAGAGTGGGAAAGAAAGAGAGAGAAAGAGAAGAGAGAAAAAGAAAGAGGATGAGAGAGACAGAGAGAGAAGAGAGGAAGAGGAAAGAGTAAGAGAGAACATCTCATTTCAACCCTGAGGTGCAAATATTCTCTTTGATTGGTAATTTTATTTGTCCATTTATTATCCAATACTCTCATTTCTCCTTAAGTTCATCAAGAATTCCCTTCTTTTTATTGAATTTATCACAATACCTTGAGAACAACTTTTTCAGCATAGCTTTACAGCTATGTAAAATATATAGTAATTTAGGTCAGGTTTTCAGAACATTAGTCTATTTATAAATCACTAAGTGCAAAGAAACAGAATTCAGAAGGTTGGCTTCCCTTTTTGTAATTGCCTATTGTCTGCTTGATTTTCTACCTACATTTTTGATAATTGATATTCACTGTTGACCCAAGAAGCCCATCATAGAAAGAAACCCTTCCTATGAACTTTGTTGGGTTTCCATGGAATGAAGTTTGATCTTTTTCTCAACCATACAGTAGCATATTCTTTCTAAGGAGGATATAATCAAGATAGTCCATCAATCTAATAGTATGGCGATTGACAATCTCTTTATATTTCAACTCTAACTCTTTCAGTCTTAAAGGTTTGGTGAGGAGAAATCCAAAAATTATTTTAAAGAGGAAAAAAAATGTTTGCACAATTGCATCCATGGAGACATGTATATATACACAACACACAGAGAAACAAACTTAACAAAGTGCTAAGTCTGCTCACCAACTATCTGTCTCTCTCCCCCCCCTCTCTCATTAATGAGAGAGAGAGAGAGAGAGAGAGAGAGAGAGAGAGAGAGAGAGAGAGATGGCCAGACGAGAGGAACTGCAGAGGATCTCCCTGAGTCTAGGGCAGCGAGTCGTTCGATGGGAAACTTGCCTCTTGGAAGGAATGACCCAGCTTGGCTCCCGCTTTCTATCTGCCACCCAACGACTGAACGGAGAAGCAGGAGAGATGAGGCAGGAGAGATGAAGTGGGAGCTTAGCCGGGTCATTCCTTCCAAGAGGCAACTTTCCCATTGAATGACTCTCTGCCCTAGACTCAAGGAGACCCTCTGCAGTCCCTCTCGTCTGGCCGGGATGCCAGCGAGAGTGTTGGGCTGAAGGAAGGAGGGATACACACGCTTGCGCTCTCCCTCTGCCCCCCTTCTCTCTCACACAAATGGCAAATCCGAGCAGCCATCCCATGCCTTCTCCCAACCCCCACACCCCTTCTCTCAGCTACTTTCTGCCTTGTGGACCTAGAATTGATTGCTGTCTCCAGGCTGGCTGTCCTCTCCTATTATCGTGTAAGGCATCTCACAAAAACCACTGCACGGCAGTTGGAAACTGCTGTTCGGTGTTTTGTTGCCACGTGCGCGGCCGTGCATCCGCGCAGCTTAGAGGGAACATTGTGTAGAGAGGGTTTGAGAAAGATACAATGGAGTAATAGGACTTCATTCCAATATAATAGTATGCTATATATACTGTGTAATAGTAGTACACATACTCTGTGTGTATGTGTATGTCTCTGTGTGTGGATCTCATTAGTACAATCATTATTATAGTTTAACTTCTAGACTACTGGACTCAGTCCCAACTGAATAGCAAAAGCCACACTAATTAAACTTTGAAGCATCAGTGGAGGTTGAAGAACATAGAATAAAAGGCTAATAGGAAAGGAGAGTACTCTGTGATCTATTAGGTCTCAGACATTTCAGAATTGATTTTAAGAACATGTTTAAAAATATCTGATATTCATTTTAAATAACTTCATGCTGCTCGACTTTATAACATCAAAGCATGAAACTTTTAAATTAGAATATAAAAATTGCATTATAAATAACAAATCAAATAAATGGTCAGTGACCATATATTTAAACAACAAACATGGATTTTTCAAATGCCAATGTGAATGAAAATTTAGCAGTGTGCACCTCAGCCACCCCAGTGTCATTTAATATCTTATTTCTGATAAGGGCAGAGAGTCTGAACACTACAAAACGGACAGCGCTTAACATGAAAACAGCAGCGAACAGCCTCCCACTGCTCTGTAAGTCACAGAGTGACATAAGTGAAGAGGCAGTCATCCCCAAGATAAGTGTAGTTGTCTTCACGGGGAACACCCCCCCCTCAACCTTGGCATCCAATCAACTGGATGGAAAAGCTGCTGTGTAAACCTAGATAGATCCGGGTTGATTGAGGTTAAGGTTTGCTTAGAAATTTTGGTACTGTATGATTCCCAATGTGACAGAGGGAGAGGTTGATTTATGGAATGAATTCTTCATTTCAATAATCTTAGGCATCAAAGATGGCTGAGTTAGATAAGTATCTGATTAATATTTGCCTGGTGATTGATATTATGGGTATAGCCGCAAATATACTGAAATCAACTCTCTTAATTTATTAGATACTGAAAAGGCCTTTGATAAGTGCAGACTGAACATTAAAATGCATTTTAAAAAGATATGGTTTCTATTATATTTTTGTTCATGGCATTGCAATTTAGTTTTTTCATCCTATAGCTTGAATGATCACCGATCAACTTGTCTGTCAGGCCTTTAATTATAAATAATGTACCTTGCCTTTTTTGATTTGATTTGATTTGATTTGGTTTTTGAACTGTTGGTAGATTCCATTACACAATCTCAAGATATTAAAGGCAGGGCACTTAATATTGAATATATATTATTCTTATATTGTATATTAATAATATGGCTATTCTTGAAAATTATATAAATTATTACAATGTTTGTTGATATTGCAAAGCAATATGTTTATAGTATGGCCATACTATTAACTGGAATAAATCTAATTTGCTACCTTTGGGATATATTACATCTGCATACATTCTGTTTTAATATGGTCTATATTAGTGGCACGTACCACATCTGATAGCATGATTTTGGATTAGGGTAGTGCATGAATCCAAAACTGAATGAAATATATCTCTTCCTAATATTTGAGAAAAGGTGTGTTTCTATGTGTGTGTGCGATTCTATTAATGTGTGCATTTTAGTGAGCCCCAAAAGCTGGCAGATTATTAGAAACATAAAGATCCAAGAAATGCCAAATGCCATCTTGTATATCATTGAACTGTGTAGCTTCATCAGGTCTTTTGCCTGTGTATTAATAAGAATATTGATGACTCTGTTCACACGTAAACAATGTTTTATCATGAAGAAATATGATTTTATCCAGTAATTACAATTTTGAGCATTTTTTACACACCAGTCTATGTATATTTAATTATAAATCCAGTTTGTGCCAAGGGGCATGCCTGTAGGTTTGCAGCATTAGGTTTCCAATATTAATGAAATGTCATGTATTCTTGCCAAATGTTCTGTTAATATTAAGATACTTTACATTCATTGTATTACTGCAATCTATTAAGACTTAATCCATTGAATAAAGAAATATTATTTTGGCTGTGTTTATTAATGAGGCCTCAAGTTGCCTTCTTTAAAATAATGTTTTGTTATCAGCAGATGGAGTCCTTTATAAGTTTCTAAATTGTAATATCAAAATCAATTTAAAAATCAAAATCAATTCCAAGATTCTCCTTTTTTCCTTTTTAAAAATTTAAATGAGGTTTGTATTTCTTTCTCTTATGGTAAATTTCTCACACAGACTAACTCTTAAGAATACTATGATTTTATTATCAATCTGTTCTAAGCTGTTCATCAAGAATGACTTATGTGTATATCACTGAATCAGATATAGTTTTAATGTTTGTCTTGCTTTATGTGCTTCAGGATTTAAACACATGAGCTTCTGTCACCTTAGGAGTTAAAGGAATATATTTAAAAGAGATATTACTGGTTAGGGAGTGGCTAGGATGTCTAGGAGGCGCTATGAGAGAGTGATAAATTGGATACTAACAGCTTTTGCTATCAATATGTACAGTTTTGTTTCAAATCACAACACTGGAGATATATTTGGGATGAATGAATTAAGATAGGATGACATCTGAGCAGTTTATTGTTTTAAAAAGAATCAATTTGTTATTTTTGTATTACTTCTTTTCCCCATAAGAAAACTCCCCATATATTTAACAATGAAGAGAAGTAGGCATATTCTTACTTCATATCTTAAGCAGTAATGAGCTTTTAGATTGAGTGGTTGTTGTCTGGTTTTCTGGTGTCCTGACATTTTGTCAGCAGCTGTGGTGGCTGCCATCTTTAGAGACATGGTCAGCTGTTTTGTATACTTTTGGCATCGCATGACGACTGAAGATGGAGTGACTGGACTTTTGTATTTGTACCTGCTTGATTGACATTAGCCATAAAAGCTCAGAGCAGTACACTATACACATTAGTTTTTCCTGAGTAATAAGAATGTATATATGGGCCCTCACAAGATCTATGTGGAATAAAACCATGTTCATCCATGCATAATTTGGTGATAGACAAATGCACAACTGTGGTATGCATAATTGAGACTTTAGTTGGACAACAATTGTGATCTTATTGGAGATCATCCTCCCCCCCCCCCCCCCGGTCCTGCTGTAATTCTGAAGCCAGGGAGAAGTAATTGCTGCATTCATTCATGAGGCCTTGGCAATGATCAGTAACATTTACCTGAAACTAATTGGATGAGTCCTGTTTGTAAACGTGAGCGTAAATGCCACCCTGCTGAGTAATATCAGCCTTTCAGATGCTGCTAGTCTTTATTTTGGGACTAATACTCAAATCCTAGAAGTTTTGGGTTCAGAGGACCATGAGTCTCCATCTTCTGGGAGAGGAATCTGAGTAGATTTGGGATTTCATGACTTCTATGTTGGGCAATGAGCTTGTCTCAGGTAATCTCAATTTAGATTCACAAAGATGGATATTCCCTATACCAACATATTTAATTGGAGATGATAAGATACCATCTGAATATGGAAGAAATTCACACCTATTCTTTGCTATGATCAGATCACTTTATGGTTGTAATGTAGATTATTGTACAAGATAAAAGACCCATTACAATGATAAAAAATGCTTTTGTGAGGACCTTTCCAAATGGCAATCCTGAATGGTTGTTTGCTTATCAGGAAGGTTATAAACGTTGAAACAAGCAAAAGGATGCCCAGAACAATAATAATGCAAGACCAAAAGTGAATTGTTCATGTTCATAAATAGGAAAGCTATATTCTTACAAAATCTCATTAGTCAGACTTATCGAAGGAAAGGGGATTAGATTCCAGAATCTTGAAAACTGAACATTTGTACTTTAGCACCTAATTTACCAATGTTAAAGTAAGGGCTTTGGTTGCTCTGATCCTCTTCCTGCCTCTTGACAAAGAGAAGTTGTTATTTATTTTATTGATAAGGAACATACACAATTTACAAATTTCTATACTTAGATGATTGATTGATCAGATCACTTTATGGTTGTAATGTAGATTATTGTACGAGATAAAAGACCCAGTAGGAGCCGAGGTGGCGCAGTGGTTAAATGCAGCACTGCAGGCTACTTCAGCTGACTGCAGTTCTGCAGTTCGACTGTTCAAATCTCACCGGCTCAGGGTTGACTCAGCCTTCCATCCTTCCGAGGTGGGTAAAATGAGGACCCGGATTGTTGTTGGGGGGCAATATGCTGACTCTCTAAATCGCTTAGAGAGGGCTGAAAGCCCTATGAAGTGGTATATAAGTCTTACTGCTATTGCTATTGATTTATTTGATTGATTTATTTGGCTTGTATGCCGCCCTATTCCCGGAAGACTCAGGGCGGCTAATAATAAGAAGGGAAGGGGGGAAGGTGTATAAAAAACAACAATTTAAAATTCAACAACAGTCGTAACATGTGATGGGGCTGGATAATTCAACAGCCCCAGGCCTGCCGGAACAGCCAGGTCTTAGTTGCTTTGCGGAAGGCCGGAAGGGTAGTAAGGGTCCGGATCTCAGCGGGAAGACCGTTCCATAAGGTCGGAGCAGCCACAGAGAAGGCCCTCCCCCGGGGAGTCGCCAGCCGACATTGGCCGGCAGATGGAATTCGGAGAAGGCCTAGTCTGTGGGATCTAATAGATCTTTGGGAGGTAACTGGTAACAAGATGATTCTATTAGAGATCTGATCAAGTACTGGTATGTACCTGGTGGTGATGAAAGCAGTCTACCAAATGTCCTTTTTTGTTTTTATTGAATCTACAAGTAATAGCTCTGTTTAGGGTGATCTGAAGACCTTTTGATTATATTAAGCCTTTCTTTTGGCAGAAAGGCACTTGGAAGATAGTGGGAAATCAACTCCCAGTCAAGAGTTTAAACATGGTGCAGTGGTAATCAAATAAAATCTTTATTTCTGGCATAGATCAGCATAGTTGTAATGGTACGTTCACAGCCTGAGAGAGATTTTACTTTGGACATCTGGACATTTGCCTTTTACCAGTCAAGTGAACAGCCTTTTTACCAGTTCATGCAGAGGCTGTGGTCAAGAGGCTAAGTTCTCATTTTAATAGACTGGGACATAAAATGGCATTTGAAAGTGAAAACCATTTAGTTCTTGAAATTTCTATAATCTCTTTCCAGTGGGTAGTTATGAGATAAGAGCAATCAAATCTCTATAGTTTATTTTTCTGCAGCATGCTGTCTATTCAAGCGGCTCTGGGCATATGGAGGACCACAGGAATCAGTCCTTTTCACTCTGTCATTTAACTAAAACAAGTAGTCCACCAATGATATGCAGTTACATATTACCACTGGAGGCTGGGCTAAAGATACTGAGGAAGTCTTAGGTATAAGATTGTGGATGGGGAGAAACAAGTTGGAAGTGTAGTGTATCCATAAACAACTTGGCTAATTGAAATGTCAGTTTTGGTAGTTACTATAATAAGGATCACACATTCCACAAAGAAGCAAGCCTTCCCAGTTGCTTGGCAGTAATTTCTAGCTTGACTTTAAGCAGCCTCCAAACAAAAGAGACCCAATATCCTAGCTGTCCTTCCCTCCATTGATAATAGTGGGTTACTAACATACTTATTGAAGCCTTTGGAAGTCTAAAAAATTATTTTAAAAAAGTG
Organism: Thamnophis elegans; assembly: GCF_009769535.1. Taxonomy (NCBI): domain Eukaryota; kingdom Metazoa; phylum Chordata; class Lepidosauria; order Squamata; family Natricidae; genus Thamnophis; species Thamnophis elegans. Next base: position 121,755,039 of record NC_045543.1, on the reverse strand, counting down.
AAGTTCCTCTCTTCTATGAGATTCTTAATCTGTTGTAAGAAGACTTATTTTCCACATTACTCCTACATTGCTTAAAAAGCTTATTGTATTAATGAGGTGCCTATAATTATTTTTGGGATCTTGGTAGTTTCAACAATTGCTGTTGACAGTTACTGTATAGCACAGGTGTCAAACTTGATGTGTCACATTGCCGTCACATGACATATCACGACGTTTTTCCCCTTCACGGAGCTGAGGTGGGTGTGACGCATCCGGCCCATGGGCCGCCCGTTTGACACCACTGCTATACAGGTTCATACAGTAGTTTCCCAAACAATCATGGGTCTGTACATATCTGAAAATAATCATTTGCAGAAGGCTCAGCGATATAAATGATCATGTTATAAATAAGCCTTTGGCTGCTCATTTTTCTGGCTGATTTGAATTTACAAGTCATTTTCATTCATTTAAAATTTAATTGATCACTTGATAATTCTATTAATTCCAAATATTAAAAATATCAACATCAGGCTGTTTGATATGCTTTCTGTGTTGAGCCCAGAAGCCTTGCAGTGATACTTTGAATAGGTACAAGGAGACCAGTATGGCAAGATTTCCTTTAGATGCTTGTGGATACAGTGATCCATTGACACCAGAAATGTGAGATTAAATTTCTGAATACTTTTCACAATAAGAAAAGTTATTTGTTTCTTTGTATCCCACCTTTATTATCTTCCTCCTATTTTTCCCACAACAACCCTCTGAGGTAGGTTGGGCTGAGTGTGTGTGACTGGCCCAAAGTCACCCAGGTAGCTTTCATGGCTAAGGTAGGGAACTTAAGTAATGTGTATACAAACTTGAAGGATTATCACTTCACAAATTGTGTTTAATCTTTCACTCAACTTTTTTTAAAAAAAATTAACATTATTTGAAACTGCCAATAATATAAGAGGAGGCTAAAATTTGTAACCAAATAAGCCTCATGTTCTCTGTTGATTGTTATAGTGTTACCTCATAAATCCCTGTTGTGCTTAAGAACATGGATGCTAAGACTTGTTGGGACTCACTAAAATGGGCAGGCTATTCAATTTCGATAGAGGATGATAGAGGTTAAATATGCAACTCTCTCTAATGCTTCTGTATCTAATCCTGTAAGAAGGCATGCAAGTGACACTTCATGCCTACACAACTCCTAATAGCAAGAAGAAAAGTAGTCACGAGTGGTAGTCATTGCACAATATAACTCTCTAGCTGTAAGAACTTGTCTTCTAGAAACAGTTGGTACTTGCCATAAACCATATTTTAGAGATTAGTGGAATTTTTTGCCAGAAGCTACTTCCATTCAGACTCTTGTTGCCTCTGTTGTTTGTTCTTTTTTATGGGTACAGATAGGTAGAGTATGTTCTTGGAAGAAAGATTAATTTTATAAAATGTTTCTCCTCCTTACTCACTTGTTGTTCAGTAAACAAGATTAACAAGATTGCAAGGAGGGAATGAATGCACATAAGGATTTTTTTTACAGAAATAGCTACACTAATTTTCCAGAGTGAGTTTGCAGGATGGTCCAGAGATGGTATTATCACAGCCAATTGGCCTCGAGACTGGGTTGAAACTGAAGCCATGCCTCTGGGCCCCTCTCCTCTGACTCCAGTTTCAATCCAATCTGGCAAAAGAGAGGTTGTAAATTCTTGACTCCTGATCTGATTCAACTTTTCTGGGCCATCCTCCACTCAACTTGCTTCCTTCTCACAAGGAGACCGTTCCTTCACTTCCCAGTAAGTCCCTGCTATTAACTGCGGTTTTTTCAGCTACTCGAGGGTTAAATCTCAAGGCTTGGAGGCTCTGGTGGCTGGGTTGCTGTCCCTGTGGCCATTTTGGCCAGCGACCACGTGGAGCCCTGAAAGGGAAGATCGGCGCCGGTGGGGGCTAAAGGGCTCTGGTTCCCAGCCCGACAGCCCAGAAGCCTAAAAGGAGAGCGTGCTTCATTGCAGCAGCATTAAAAGAGGGCGCAGAAGAGCACGTGGGCCACATGAAGGCCGTGGAAGCCCCAGGAGTGGCAGAGGCGGCTGGGAAGCAGCGCGGCAACAGCAGACTCCCTGAGAAGCTGCAGCAACCCCAAAACGCGGCCCGGCAGTGTTTTAAAATTCGGGGCACACGACGAAAGGAGTGAGGACCTTGCCATTCTAGCTGCGAGGGTGGGTGTGAGGAGCGAATCACAGGAAGCACGAGGAGTGGTTGTAAGTAGTTGTGTGATGGCGGGTAGATCCCCTTCCCCCCATGTCTCCTGGGGAGGGGACTTCCACCAGGTAGCATCCCACTGCCTCTTCCAGGAGGCTTAAAGCCTCGGCTGACACTCGCCCTTCATATGCCAGCCAAGGAGACGAAGCTAGGAGGCACAGGGTCTTGGTGAGAACTTTCTCTAGGGCAGAGAGGTTGAGGGCTCTGCAGGGCAGGATCAGTCTCTCCCCCTCCAGGTCCAGGCAAGATTCTCCCCCTAGGTCACCAGATTCCTTGAGGGAGTGCAGTGGAGGGGTTGTCCATTATCCACCCCTTTCCATGGAGGATTTTGACCAAGTAAATAACCAGCCTGGGTTTCTATCCCTAGAGACTCAGCTGGGAGGTAGAGATCCATCCAGGCCAACCCTGGCACCTACCCCCAGCCATAGTCAAGTGCCTGGGGCATCCAGCTGGGACTCCTTGGATATGGAGGACCTGCCTGTGGGTCTTCAGAACCTCATTGAAAGAGCCATTGCATCTGGTGTGGCTGCAAGCATGCAGTGCCAGGGGCCTTGCTCTGCCTCTCAGTGCGAGCTCACAGTCCCCAGCTCTTCATCAGCCCAGCCACGAGGCCCTTCCCAGCCAGTCTGCCCCCCTGGGTTCCCGTCCTTGGCAAGTGAGGGGTCTGTCCTAGGGGACAAGGCGCAGCATGACCCAGATCTCTCTGAGGACGAAGAGGAACTGGAGCCTGAACCTCCAGCCTTCATGGGATTGTTCCCTCCTAACTTGTTCCAGTCCTTCCTACGCAAGGCGCGTGCCACTGCCCAGCTTGGTTGGGGGGCAAGGAAGGTGAGTCAGCAAGGAAGGTGAGCCAGGGCACGGTCTATTCCGAGCCCAAAGAGGTTAAGGAGGAGATTCCTGCTCCCGACCTTTTCCTGGAAGTAGTTAAAAGGCAGCGGGAAACATCCGGGGCTTTCCCCACCCCAAGCAGCAGTGACAGATGGTTCTATAACATCGAACCAGATTTCTCCCAAGCATTGCAGATGCCCTCTGTGGATCCGCCGGTGGTGGCCTTGGCTGCGCCAGTATCGCTGGTACCCAAGGATGTGGCAGACAACCTAAAGGCAGAGGACAGGAAGGTGGAGATGATCCTCAGGAAGACCTTCCAGTCGTTGGCTTGGACCATTAAGGCGGCAGCCTCCGCCTTGTTTTTCAACTTTATGGCCATCCTTTGGATGGAGCAGATTCAGGTGCGTATTCCGCCAGAGGACGTACGCCTACACCAGGACATCAACAAGTTAGTGGCGGTTGCTCAGTTCTCAGCTGACACTACCTAAACACCATGAAGTTTGCTTCCAGGGCTATGGCATCGTCTGTTGCGTCGTGCCGCCTCCTGTGGCTCCATGGCTGGCAGGCAGACAACAAGGTGAAGTGGCAACTAGCGACAGCTGCCTAGATGGAGGGGGGGGTTCCCTCTTCGGGACTTCCCTTGACCCCATCTTGGTGGATATTGCACAATATTTAATTATTTACATATCAGCACTACATTTGCAACAAGGGGAATCTTTCCATTCCCACTGATACAGGGCAGAGGCACTTCTTCCAGTATTATATCCATTTCTGTTCAATTTTGTCCAGATAGAGTGAATCAAGTCAAAACCAGGCGGCTTGGTAGAGAGAAATCACTAATGGTCAGGCCACAAGAAGGTAGCTTCAACGATTTGTCTCTTCAGACATTTTAGCGGTTAAACTGGGTAGAGGTTAAGTGAATAACTGTTTTCCATGCTGGCCTATGGGATTTCGTTCTGTAATGGACTGCACATTGTCCTGGTGAATGGGGAGGGCCTTGTTCAGTGTCTTTGACCATAGCTGAAAGAGAGCTTGTTGTCTTTTAATATGGGGGAGTATGATATTGTTAAGTACTGGTAACCAGTGCACAGGAGGGGGATGCAATGTGCCATAGATGATACACCTTATCCGGTGGAATTGGACATTGACCATTTGAGTGTGGGTGCTGTTAAGCCATGGCACAATATTCAGCTGTGGAATAAAACAAAGCCAAGGCTGTTGTTTGTAGGGTGTTAGCATCAGCACCAGGATGTTCCATCCAATTGGTTCAGTAAATTGTTGAGGCTTTTCAATATTTTAATATTAAATACCTGTTTTTTCCAGGTATTGTCAGGAGGTTAGTGATTTGTCCAGTGTTACCCCCAGGTACTTCAGAGAGTTACTACATAGTAAACATAGTACCTTCACTGAAGGCTGGTAATTTGCATACCTGTTGCTGAAGTGAAATGTGGCTACATCTGTTTTTGTTATGTTTGTTTGGAGGCACCATTTTTTGAAGTAGTCATTCAGCTTCTGGAGATCTTGAGAAAGGATTTCCTCTTTGTCACTGAAGTTGGGTCTTTGAACTGTGAGATTGATATGTTTATGGAGATTCTCAGTCATCCTGGTTATCGTTATCCCAAAGGTGCTTTTTCAAAAGGCAATTGAACTTTATTTTTACTTGAAGACGTTACACTACTCATCCAAGAAGCTTCTTCTTCAATCTCCTTTGGGTAGATTGATATCATTGGCAAAAATAAATTTCCAAGAAATGGTTTCAGGCAGTTCATGACTGTACAAGTTTAAAACAGCAAATTATGGGACTGATCCTTGGGGTAGTCCATTATTCAATTTATGATACGTACTTCTTTTGAATTCCGTGAAAACTTGAAATAACCTGTTACTCAACATATAAATCCAATCAATGGTATTATGACAAGGTATAACTTTGATTAGTTTGATGAGAAGTCCTTCTCTAGAGATAGTATTGTAGGCTGCTGAAACATTTTTTTTATTTTCCTTTGGAATTCGTTCTCCAGGTAGGAAGTTAGTGCAAGTACTTGGTCACTACAGTCACATTTGGGGCAAAATCCAGCTTGTTCTACGTGGTTGACAGATTCTACTGATAGGGCTATTCTACTTAACACAAGTCTTTCTAAAAGTTTGTAGGTGAGACAGAGAAGAGTCATTGGCCTATAAGTTTGGGGAAGGTTTGGATACTTTCCTGGTTTCAAAATTGCAATAATTTTGGTCTTCTTAAATATAGGAGGCAGCTATCCTGAGTATAGTATGGAACTAAAAAAGGAGGCAAGCCAATGTTTAGTTGTTGGATCACAGTTCTTTAGTAGTTCTAGGTATATGCCATCAGATCCTGCAGCTTTACCATTTTGCAAAGAATCCAGCACCCTCTGGATTATACCTCTGGTGTAAATGATTATACCTCGAGTGTAAAGCATATGGTGGAAGATTATGCTTCAACAGTCTAAGTTCAGATTTAATTTGTCTGGGGAATTTCTTATATCTTGTAGTAGAGACTAGACGGTTAACTATGGATTCCACACTGATGGTAGAATGTTTTCTCAATGGTATGGATGATAAATTGAATTTTCAGAGAGGGGAACAGGCTTTCCTGCTTGAGTGAGTAAAATTTAGATTTTCTAGAGTCCTGGACCATTTATCTTTTTCTGGCTCTATACAGGAACTTCAGCAATTTGCTTGCTTTCTCCAGATTATCATCCTGTTCAAACTTGGCACACAAACAACTTGTATCCTCACTCCATCTAGGAAGGTAATCTTTATGGTAGACTCTGGGAATGTTTCTTTTAGCCACAGATTTAATTAAGTCAACAAACCTGTAGTAGTTCTTTAGGGACTGCTTTGATCCATCTGATATTAGCATCAGTGTATTTGGCGTAAGTATTCCATTCTGCTTTCTGGAAGTTCCAATGAGATTTAGGAGTCGATCTAATTACTGGGATTTGGTATTCTTTAGATTATAGGCCTGTGTTGACTGAGTGGAAAATTGTTCAAAACCTGTCTCTGGATTTGAGATGATGATTTTTACTACTCCAGAGAAAACAAAACAAAGGTCTGGACTATAGTCCTATTGCCAATGAGCAGAATGAATGTGCTGCTATCTTTAGCATCATAAATAAGAATAGGCTTTTTTTTACTTCCACCCAATTGAATAATCTACTCCCATTCTCATCACATTGGCTATAGCCCCAAGATGTGTGGTGGCTATTGGAATCACCAGGGATTATACTATCTCCCACAGCCATGGATAAGACAGAATCTGGTCAACTGTCCATTGGAGACTTGTAAACATTCATGATGGTAATATTCTATAATTCTATGGACATAGATAGAATTAACTGTCAATCTCATCCTTGACATAGATTGCAATTCTCTATTATGGTGGTGCAATGCTGTTTCTATTTTATATCCAAAGATTTTAGCCCTAATTGTCAGTTGGAGATGGTCCTCTGTGTGTTTTTTCCTGAAGTATCAGAACTTCAATGGTATAATCCATAAGGATCTTAGCCAAGTATTCACGTTTGGCTCAATTGATGCCTACAATGTTACGGTAGCAGAAGTCTGTGTGTGTATAGGGGTATAGGTAGTCCTCGACTTACAACAGTTTATTTAGTGACTGTTCAAAGTTACAACTTTGTTACAATAAGTGGTTTATGACTGTTTTTCACGCTTACAACCATTGCAGCACCCCCGTGAGCACATGATCAAAATTCAGATGCTTGACAATTGGTTCATATTTATGACGGTTGCAGTGTCCCAGGGAACAGCTCTTTTGACTTCTGACAAGCAAAGTCAATGAGGAAACTGCATTCACTTAACAACCATGTTACTAATTTAACAACTGCGGTGATTCACTTAACAACTGTGACAAGAAAGTTGTAAAATGGGGCAAAACTTACCAACATTAATAAATGTCTCACTTAGTAACATAAACTTTGGGCTCAATTCCGCCCAGGGAGAAAGTGTAGTTTAAGGAATGCTACGGATGCTAGTAACTATTGCTTCCTTGTTGCTCTCCATACTGTTGCCTTCAGTCTGTGGCTAATGTTTCATCAGAACAGTTAGTAATTAAGATTAAGTGGGTAAGAATGTGAAGTTCCATGATAAAATGGTCTGCAAAATTCTGGAATGCTCTGTGCCTTCCTCATGCCATGTCAAAACTCCTCTAGACAAAGCACCTTAAATTATTTCTAATGGCACAGCTAGTCCTTGATTTAGACTGCAGAACTTCCATCAGTAAACAATGTGCTCATTAAGTAAATTGCACCTGATTTTATAACCATTTTTTTTTGCCACGGTCATTAAGGGAATTCTGTTTCCCCCATTGATTTTGTTCGATAGAAGCTGGCTGGATTGGTTGCAAATGGTGATCACATGATCCTGGGACACTGCAACCATTATAAATAGATTCTGTTTACAAGCACCCGAATCATGTTTACGTGATCATGAGAATGTTGCGATGTTCATAATTGAGAGGATCAGTTGTAAGTTACTTTTTCCAGAACTCAGAGTTTTGAACAAATGGTTGTAAATTGAAAACCACCAGTATTGACAAGAGTTTCAGCGTGCTCCAAAATCTTAACACCCAGTCAGGAAGGGACAGGGTTTTATTCCATACTCTTCCTTGTCCCAAAGAACTCAGGCGGGTGGAAGGGAATACTAGATTTAAAAAAGCTAAACCATCATGTAGCATACAAAAGATTGAAGATGCAGCCCCTCCAGTCAATCCTGGGCTGCATCAGGCCAGGAGATTTTCTAACATCAATAGATCTCAAAAAGGGATATCTTCACGTTCCCATTCACAAGGCTCACCACAGGTTCCTGAAGTTTTTTTTATGCAGGCAGCCACTACCAGTACAGGGCCCTGCCGTTCAGCCTGTCAAAGGAATTTACGAAGATCCTCGCAGCGATAGCAGCCTTCCTCAGATCTCGTCCAGTGCAGCTTCAATGCTACCTGGACGATATTCTCATCCAGTTGTCCCGCCAACAGGCAGAGTAAGACCTGCAGTACACAATGAAATTCCTCCAGGACCATGGGTTCTCAGTCAATCTAGAAAAAAGTCATTTAGAGCTGACCACCAGGTTGTAGCACCTCGGTGCCATCATCGACACCGTGAGCTGCTGGGTCTCCCTCTCACCGGAGCGGATAGCGAGCATCAGGGACAGGGTTTAATGGGTACTGCTGTTTCTTTGAGCCACGATTGTGCAATTGTCCCAGCTCTTAGGCAAAATGATATCTTGCCTGTCCATTGTGCCTTGGGCGAGGCTCCATTCCCGGCGGCTCCAGTGGCATCTCTTACCTTACCAACGGCCAATAAGAGCAGTTCTCCAGCGTTGATCCTTCAAGTAGTGGCTGTCCCCCTCCCTGACGGACACCTTCTTCAAGGAGCTGGACCGTATCACCATCACGACGGATGCCAGCCTCTTCAGTTGTGGGGGAGCCCACAACCAAATCATGCAAGGCAGGTGGTCGACTGCCAAGGCAACACACAAAGCATCAATTGGCTGGAGTTGAGGGCGGTGAGACTTGCCCTTATTACTTCCACAGCAGCATCCAGAGGCATCATGTGATGATTCTTACGGACAATGTGGCAACAAAGGCGCACATAAACTGCCAGGGGAGCACGCGATCCAGATTCGTGATGGTGGAGGCCAAATGCCTGGGATGGTGGGCAGAAAGACACCTGTGCTCGATTCAGGCAGAGCACATATTTGAGGTAAACAACATCCAAGTGGATTGGCTGAGCAGGGCCATGGTCGACCACTTGGAGTGGCACCTGCATCCAGAACTGTTCCATGGGATTTCAATGTTGTGTTACGGACCCTGATTTGCCCACCATTTGAGCCACTATGGTCCGCCAGTCTTAAGCATTTGATGTTTAAGACCACCTTCTTTATTGCCATCACTTCTGTGTGACGTATTTCGGAGTTGGCAGCCCTGTCAGTTTGGGAGGACTTGTATCTGATACAACCAGACAGCATGGTCCTCTGATTGGACCCGGCATTTATTCCATAGATTAACTCCTGGTTCCACCGGGCCCAGGAGGTCATCCTCCTGGATTTTTGTCCGTATCCCAAACATCCTAAAGAGAAAAGATGGCACATGCTCCATGTTCGTAGGACGCTCCATAAATACATCAAGTGCACAGTTGCGTTCCGATGTTCCGAATTGCTCTTTGTATCTTTTCAACCAGCATCCCAAGGCCTCAAAGTTTCCTCTCCTACCATCGGGCGTTGGCTGTGAGCATGCTTTCAAAATTGAAAGGGTAAGGGTGAAGTCAGTGAAGTAAGGTGAAAAGAGCTAGAAGTTATTGTCAACCAAACGGAACATTTTTTTAACGTTTTTGTTTGAAGGAAACCACAAGCCATGAATGTTGCCTCAGGAAATTCAGAACTGCTACTATAAAAATAATGAAAACAACCATTTTGCCCTCTTTTGGAGAGAGGAAATAAAATCTCATGACTTGCAGTTCATTTCAAGCAAAGGAACTTAAAACTGCTTCACTTTAGTTACCAATGGTATGAAAATGAAATACTGTACTTTTGGCCAATATAAGTAATGTGTTGCATTTTATGTGAAGTTTTATGGAAGAGTGATTTTGTGTGCATTTAATCCTGTATGTATATATGGTAATTATGAGTGGAAAATATGTATCACATCTCATGTACCGTTGGAGCTCAAAATATTGTTTACTTCTGGACTACATTTACTTTATCTGATAATATTATATAATATATTAAGTGCAACATTTTTGGGAATAGTATTTAATAAGACACAATTGAAAGTAATACTTCAGATTTAAGCAGCATGTTAAAAGTTGAAAATATTACTAACCTTTTAGAATTGGCATTATATGGCTGTTACAGGAACATAATATTTTAATTATTGAAGACTGCCTTTCAGGGAGATATTTATATCTTAGGTAGAACTTGAATCAGGATATGGCTTAAATCTGACAGGAATTAGCTTGGGGAAATAATTGCTTCTTCAGATTTGATTTATCACTTGTTTTAGCAGCAGCTTCATTAGACACTTCTTTGTTTATTTTTGATTTTTAATAAAATCAAAGGCTATGGCTTAGATTTATCTCGAACAGTAACTCCATGGAAAACTAAACTTAACTCAATTTTTAATTGAAATTTCATTTTTGTAATTTACAATCTATGCATAGAATTATAAAGTTAAATTAGGGAAGTAAGCATGGTCTTTGAACAATTGTTGACAAATGAAATGACAGTTAATAAGAAGCCACTGTCTAATCATTGTTAGTTTAAATATGGTCTATGCAAATCATTGTTGTATGTAGGCAATGATTGTTATGTTTTCTAACAGTCTAACAAAGTAACCAAAATCTCATGCATAATAACTAAAGAAAAAAGGAGATAAATGACTCAAGCTTCTAGATGGACAGGGTTTCTGAAAATCAGTAGTTTCTGAGTTATCTAAAATAAGAATGACCATCTGTTGCATGATCTTTCTCCAGATGGTGAGTTTAGAAACAGAAGACTAATAGATATCAAAGTTGGGATTTTTATTTGATTTGAATAGAATGTTGTCTTGTTTTCTTTATATAAAAAGCCTTGTCAGCTTTATTCAGCTTTTATTGATTAAAATCAATTTAGGCTGACATAAAGTAAGTTCACAATTAATCCCAAAATGCCTATCAACACCTCTCTAATGCTGAGAAGCATAAAGACTTTTAAAACAAGACAATGTCAAGCCAGATGTTGAGTTCAGATTTGTATGTTCTGACTTGAAGGAGATGAAAGTATAGACCCATCTGAAAGATTGATCAATGCTAGACAATTTCCATTAGGTCTTGAAACATGTCTTTCTAGAAAGGGTTTTGAAGATGATGGTATGATTACAAAAAAAGCAAATTACTCTTGATCCCTTTGGTTAGGCCTGAGATCCTGTGATTCCATCTACCAGATGGAAGAAATGTGACTTTTCTAATCCTATTAGATCCTGAGTGATATTTTATATCATTGAATATGATATCCTTCTAAATTGCCTACAAAGGCTTAGATGTTTGAGACATAATTTTGCAATATATGTAACCAATACAGATTGTGCAACTCCAAATAAATGTAAGAAGATAACACTTGGAATTCTACCACCAATTGATTTCCACTTTAACAAAAATATCTCAATACTTATTTATGCTGCTGTTACTGTATTAACTGCAGAATCAGTTCGATAACATAACAATTAGCTTACTAGTTTTACTACAACAAACTAAGTAATAAAAAAGTTCACCCACAAATAGTATTCCTCTTAAAACTCATGATCATAAAAGTAGAAAATAGAAAAACTAAAGAAAAGGAAAACAAGAAATTGCTATAAATGCTAAGTGTTGAAGAAAAAAGATGTTGAAAAAGGAAGTCATAAAGCTTGTCAGAACACTCAAATTGAAGGTTAAAAGCAAAGATTGTGTAACTGAAGAAACATTAAAATATACCATAGACGTGATAGGCTGTGTGATTTGCCTAGCATGTGAGGGCACTGCGCATGTGTCTGGAAGTATGATATTATCTTATTTTATGGAGACGAGTAGAAATGGATGCAAAAATTACAGGGGAATGCGTTTTTTCAGTGTGCAAGAAGGTGCAGGGCAGAAATTTTGTTGTACAAGAAATGACAATAAGCAACATAAGGGTGCTGCATTTTGATTTCATGCCAAACAGGGAATGCAGATCATTTGTTTTTTCTTCAGCAAGTCACTGCAAAATGCATATACATAAGAAAGAAATATTATTCTCTAGAACACATTAGAAACTAAATTCATCTGTATTGTTTCTTTAAACACAAATATAAATCATCTCCCTCCCTCCCTCTCTCTCTCTCTCTCTCTCTCTCTCTCTCTCTCACACACACACACACACACACACACACACACACACACACACACACACACACACACACAGCCCACAGAGTCTTTATGGCTGAATAATATATGCTAGCAAATTTAAACCAATAAACTAAAAATAAATTGATGCATTTTATAGGAATAGGAATAGGGATTAATAAATTGCTTAGAAATTCCACAAGACATAACATTTATTGCACAGCTGTGTCTTTTGCCCTCTGTTCAAAAGAAAAAAAAAAGCATTTTGAAGGCTCATAAAGCATTGCACTTCCACCCTGAAAGCCGCCTATTAGTCACTATAGATAATTATAGTGGATACATTGACTATCTTTTCTGGTTTTCATAAGAAGTCCACTATTCAGAACAAGGAGAGAAACATTTGAGGAAAGATATTCAGGAAAATACAAACAGAACCACAGAATGCAGTTATGAGGTATTTTTTTGGATATGCTTGAGAATCTGTTTTCACCAGCAGATATGTAGTTTATATCTGAATACTTTTCCATGGTTCTCAGCGACTCCCTACTTTCCAATTTAAACCTCAAAAATGTACACAGTGCAGAATGCATCAATTGTTCTTGTTTTAAAACCCTCTCTAGATATATTATTGAGGATCCTCCTATAGTCCACAAATTCTAGAATTTTCTGATACCAGATGAGGTGTTGGCCTCACTTAAGAAGGTTGAAAAGAGCAATAGAGGGTAATCTTTATCTTTATATATTATGTACTACACATATTTAATTTTAAGTTGGCTTCAAATCTTATTTTATCCTGTAAGCTTTCTAGATACATCTATTTTTCTGCTTTGAATCTGGTTTCATTTCAAGGTTCAGCGATGAACTGGCAATTTCCCCCAGAACATTAATCTTCTGAATTCAACTTCTCAACCCACCTCTAGTTGTCCAAAGAAGCCTAGTAAAACAAGAGTCCAGGCAGCATGTAGCACAATTTATATTGCTAGGAACCTCCTCCACGAGAGTGAAAGAATATTAGATAATCTGGGTTTCAAAATGGTACCTGGAAAAATACTAATATTTTAATATTTAAGGGTACGAGCCAAACTATGTTATTTTGCAGTCAGGACTTCAATGCAGCTTGAATTGTACATTGCAGTGGTTTCAATGTGTTAATGGTTTCAGTAAGCATTCTGAATACAAATGATTCCTAGGGCAAGGAGTGGGAATTTTTTGTTACAACGCAGTGCCAACAAAATAAAGCTTTAATTTAGGAACTGAAACCACCTTCAGTTTCATAACTGAAGCTGTATTTACTGAGCTATTTTCATTACTCTCACTGCAAAATGCAACACAAGAATAAAATCAATATAGAGGCGATTCTTGCCTAATTACCTCATTAAGAGATCATATGCATTTAGATTGTGAGGAAAAAGTAACTTTACAAGCAATCTTTGCATTTACAACTTTCAGAAATCCGTAAAGCAAAGAAAATCCGAAGTAAGATCACTTAACTTCACTTGTAAGTTTCATTTAGCAACTGCTTTGCTTAACTAAGTTGCTGGTCACTAAATGAGGACTACCTATATATTAATGATTGCAAACTGCTTGCGCCTTCAGTTTTAGTTTAGATTCCTACCTAGCATAAGAATTTAATATTGTTACAATGTTAATAATTCTGATTTTGACTAGTATTTGACATGCATGTACTTTATGGCTATCATTAGTCTATCATGGAACTGCTGTCTACTCCAGATTGCAATACTGAAAATTAAATTCATTTGCTTTGTAATTTATATTAACAGGTTATTTTTTCAGATGTTTCACAAACAATTCAAAAAATTTTGTCGCTGTCTTTTGCGTGTTAGGATAGATGTAACCCTAACATGCAAAAGACAGCAACAAAAAATTTCTTATTGTTTGTGAAACTTCTGTTCTTGTCTGTTTTAAAATCTTAGACTTCTCCATTTATTTCTATGAAAATGTCTGATTTTTGTTTCTCAGGATGTTTAAAAATAGTTTTTAACAGTGAACTGGGAAATGACATACATAAACAATGAGAGTTCATCTTTTCCTTAACATAAATAATGCTTCTTCCCTCCTATGTAGCAACTTTACTCTGTTACTTTTCTCTTTTTTTCCCCCCCAAAAAAAGTTTTTATTAAACATTTTACCTTTAAAAACAGAAAAAAATGCAACAAAAAAGAAAAAAACAAGACAAACATAACAATATAAAAATAGGTATACTGCCTTCTGTATCATACATGTTTAGCCTTTGTAGTTCTCCATTCTACATTGCCTTCCTACCAGTTTTAACCTCTGTAATAAAAGTTGTACTAACAATTATAATATTAATTGTTCGTATCACCATTGTATTTACATTGTGGCCCAATACTTCAAGTTTGATAGTAATTAGTAATTTTGATTAATATTTATTCAGTACTAGTTTAGAAAAAACAAAAACAAAGACTTCTACCCTGTTACTTTTCTCATTTAGTTTTCTGAAATTTCCCCCCATAGTCATAAAATACTGCGTAGCCACTGAGGATGCTCAATTGTTCTGTTTAGGGGAATCACAATGATCTATTCCTGCAAATCTCAGTATTGAATCCATGCAGTGTGGGTCTTAAAATATAAGTATAGGAACTTCTGCTAATAGGAAATAAGGTGTATGTTATTTGTGGCTTTAGCAGATTGAGGTTTTTTATCTATTGCAGAGCTGCATTCAATATTATGAATATAGACTTTCCAGGCAGCCGGTGATATGTGCAGAGTTATTATGCTCCAGGAATGTCTACATATTTCTGAATAGAATGAACTGCAGCTGGGAAATATTTCCTCTGGCAGATTAATATTGTAGGATGCAACATGTAATCTTTTCTTCTGCAGCTATGCAATTGAGAGAGGGGAAAACTGCATCTTTGTAGAAGTGGAAGTATAAAATTTAATATATCATAATTTGGGAAATGGTTTCCTGATATTATTGCTTTAGAGAGAAAAAATGTGGACAATGGGAGTTTTGCAAGCTTTGTTAAATTTTCATCTGAGATCATTGTTACTGGAAGAAGAGACAGACAATATTGGAAAAAATACAGTGACAGCATAATTATCATTGCTAGGTTTCAGTTGAATATGGAGTTATCTTTCCTTGCCTTTGAACATGTCAAAGGGTCTTTGTCTCAAAGTTAATTTTTATACATTTTTATACAAAAAATTTATAATTTTTGAATTGAATTATAAAAATATAAATAAAATAAAAATGGTTTCAGCTGCATCCAGGTATGCTATCTAAGAATTATTGTAAATATACTTGCTTGCTTTAGAGATAATTAAATCAGGGAAATCTGTATCAGACTTGTAAAGAAAGATTCACAAAATGTATGGATTATTTCTTGCATGAACAAACAATTCTGGGTGGTCCATCCATAGATTTAGTCACATCTTCCATCCATACATGGGCCCAGAATCTCTGTACTCTGGCCACACAGGTATTTTCCCATTTGGGGAGAGGAGAAAAAAGGGAGGAGTGATAACTTAAAAGAAAGTGAAAGAAAGGTAGGTGTGGGAAGGTTGGAGAAGAGTCAAGCACTCTAGTTGGTGAGGGTGATGGATAGACATTTAAGGAGATACAAGGGAAAGGATAATGAAAGAAGATTAGGGCAGGTGCAGATGGTTATGCTGCACTTAAATTCAAGGGAAGCCTAAATCACAGTGACACATAACTATTGGGAAGTAAAGGAAAGAAACCAGAAAGAAGATTGGGAGACGGGGACCAATGTTGACTACTAACCCAATGAATCCCTTTTGAATTTGACTCTACTGAAATGTAAAACAACCAAGATGTACATTTACATTTGGCTGAATTTCAGCGCTCTGAAGCAGTCTGTCTGAATTTGTGTGAATACTGTGCAGGGAATAGTATGCTTTTTTTTTTTTTTTTGCTGAGTGCGTAGTTGGCTGCAGATTGAATACTGCATGGAACACCTTTGAGATTGCCATCCCTGTGCATTTTACCCTATTTCAAAATACTCAGTGCCCAAGATCCACAAAACTATCCAGCCTGCAAAATGGGCAAATCTGATAGATATTTTTCCTGCTACCACTTGACTCTTGTGCATTGTACAAGAGGTACTCTAGTTGCCTACTTTGGCTTGCATTCAACATAAGATGCTATTCTTTGAAAAAATGTTTGCTCAAGCACTTTTGGGAATAGTTTGTTTAGATGCTGCATTTAAGTCCTTCCCAAATTGGTTCTTTCTAGAGGTGTTAAGAATCCCATCATTTTCAATCAGGATTGATTGTGTTTAATAATCGATTACTATTACTACTTACCAATTGTATTAATTATATGATATTTTTATGCACTATTTGTGATAGTCATTTCCA
The DNA here is from genome assembly GCF_009769535.1 of Thamnophis elegans. Taxonomy (NCBI): domain Eukaryota; kingdom Metazoa; phylum Chordata; class Lepidosauria; order Squamata; family Natricidae; genus Thamnophis; species Thamnophis elegans. Next base: position 121,738,768 of record NC_045543.1, on the reverse strand, counting down.
CACACATAAATTGCCACAGATTATAATAGGATTTTGTTTTTAATCACTGAATGTCATGTTAGCTGTAATGCCTCCATGACAAATACATTATTTGGAAATATAATGATATTAACAGAGGTTAACTGAATTATTCCTGTGGGAAATACAATTTGAAGTTCCAGGCATGTGTGAAAAATCTCTAACATAACATTGCTATTATAATCACATTGTAAAGATGGCTCATAATCCTGAATGGTGTTTTTTTTTTGTAGTCTTACAGCCTAACATTTCTGTAAATGTAATATTAAAAATCTGCAATATTAAGTTGTTTAACATTTAAATATTAATATTTAGTTGTTGGTTTAATTTTCTGCCTATGAATTGATGGGCATGATTGATAAGGGAAAACTGATGATATTCTTAAAATCTGATTCTGCACATGAAACTTTGGTTGTAATCTGTTGGGGTTGTTAAGTAGAGGACTTAATTTCATTTTATGGCCACTTTTATGAAGCAAATCACATGGTTGGTATGTAAATCATATGATCATTAACAAAGCACATGATCATTAAGCGAATCCATTCTTTCAGATTGGTGTTTTTGTCATAAACCAATAAAAGAAAGCATCACAAATTGCTATTATGTTATTGGGATGCTGCAATGATTGTAAATGCAAACTTGTTGCCAAGTACCCGGAGTAAGATCACATGACTGCATGGGGTACGCGAGGATTGTAACTTAGAGGAGGGATCATAAATAATTATTTTTGAGACTGATATAACTTTGGTTGTCAAATGTTAAGTGAGACAACCTTTAAATTTAAATTTTGCAATAGATCTGACATAGGTGGAATTTTGTGAATATGTCTATGGAGATTCTGTCATCCAGGTCATGGTTGTCCCATAGGTGTTTTTTTCCAAGAGGCAAACTGGAGTTTCCTGTTTTCTTGTGAAATTTCTTGTGAAATTATGCATAGTCTGGTAAATGGAAAATTAGGCCCTAAGAGAGATACTGTAGGGAACTAGGTTGCATGCTTACCTGCATAGTTGTACAGCCATCTGTTGTGATCAGCCACTGAAAAATCATCAAATAAGTAAATTATTCAATCAGCAGGTTGTATAATCTGAAGGTTATCAGGGCATGAATAACTAAAGCTATTGCATTATGTGATCCATGTATTGAGATCTCAAAACTGTAAATTTCACGTTTTGGGGGAAGTACAATTCCTTCCTGATCAAGTTGATTATCAGCTATGTAGGTATATGAATCAGATTACCAATACCTACATGGAAGGCTTTATGCAGTATATAAACATTTTTCTCAGTGCCTCTTGTAGTAATCTGCTACATAGAGGCCTGGCTAAAAACTTGTTTCTTAGTTCATACTTTAGAGATCATATAGATAGGCAGCCAGAGTTATTTTTTTTAAAGCAAGAACAAATTGATTTCACACTCACATGACAGGAAGTAAGTTGGGTTTTGCTGTAAATAATATATGCAAAAGTCTCTTGAGCTATTTGGGGAGTGTGTATTTTGGTACAGAAAGAGAAATGGATGTAATTGTTTTAGCTAAACTATTATGAAAGCATAATACTACTTTGCAATAAAAACAAACCAGAAGCAAAAATGACAACAACTTAAGTATAAAACTGTGAGTGAAACACAAGCTAGTATCACATTTCAGAATGCTTAAATACATTATTAGTTGATGCTGAACCAATAATAGAGGCATGTCAGTTCAATTGTAACTAGGAAAATATTCCAAACAAGGTAGACTTTCTCCTTTCCCAGTATCTGGGTTTTTGAAGACCTGGAGAGGTTCTGCATTCCTGGATTAATAAGGCATGCCAGAGATTGATTTTTGGAGAGTTTGGTGTTTATTCTCTTAAGTGGTGTGTAGCTTGCTTTCTCAGATCCAGTCCCTAACATTATGAATTTTAATATGATAATAAGGGGAAATTATTACTTGCACTATTAAATACAAGACAAACATAATACAGGTAGCCCTCAATTTACAACCACAGTTAGGATTTCTGCCTCTATGCAGTGTAATGGTTAAGTGAGTTTATTGGAAGTCCCTGACTGGGTTGCAAATGATGGTCATGTGACCTTGGGACACTGCAACGGATGTAAATACATGCTGACAGCCAAGTGATCACATGAATCTGTTTTATTCTTTTCTTGATGGTGCAAATTTCTTTATAGCTATCTTTTCCTTGGTCCTGAGATACTTAAAACTTTCTTTGCTTAAAATGGCACAACACTGCACTCTATGGGTAGCTTTTTAGTTTCTGCTTCATTGGTTGACAACAGTTATGATTACAAAAACTAGAAGGAAGATATATTTTGTATTTTATTTATTTATGGTCTGGGGGTATGGCATTCAACGGCCTTCAGACAGGTTGCACTGAACTGCCTTGTCCACTGGGTGGGCACATCAGAACTATGAACAAGATATGTATCCCCATCCAACCATAATACACCATTATTTATGATTTTGATTTTTAAAAATCTGTTGCAAACTTTATTTTGGAAACATAAAATATATACCTTATGAATAATTCTACCTCTTTACTTGATGAGCATATCTTTATCTCCAGTTCTGTCAAAGGCTCTTTAAACGTTTATTACCAGTTGTAAAATGGCATAACGTATGGATTTATTTAAATGTATTTTTAAAGGCAAAGAGCCTTTTCATTCAAATTAATAATTCTAAGAAGAAGGACCACAAATTATTTACGTTGAAGGATTAACGTATTGCTCCTAGTTCTAGACGTTTAATGGTTTGGGGGTTTTGAGGGAATAAAATATAATTTGATTTAAAACCTGAAGCATTTCAGTATGTTTATTGACAGTCACATATATAGTTTTTGCTTTTCATTTCAGCTGTAGTCGTGACATGGAGAATAAAGAAACCCTCAGGGGATTGCAGAAAATGGATGATCGCCCAGAGGAGCGAATGATCAGGGAAAAACTCAAGACCACATGTATGCCCGCTTGGAAGCATGAATGGCTGGAAAGAAGAAGTAGGAGAGGCCCTGTGGTAAGTATCTCTGAAATCACTTAAAAAGTAGACTTGTTGAAATCACAGAATTTGTTTTCTTGTCTTACATTACCTTACAGTACCAAACTATAAGGTAATGTAAGACAAGAAAGCAAATTATGTACAAGAATTTGTGCAAATGAAGCAAGAGGAATTTCATCACAATTCCTTACAGTACCAATAAGGAATTGTAATGAAATTCCTCTTGCTTCATTTTTTTTTTCATGTTGCTGTTTTCACTGGAAGGATGGATCTGCAAAGCTTCACCAAAGTCAAACCCAACTTAAACTTCTGTTGCTTTAAAATGACACAACACTGCCCTCTATGGGTAGCTTTTTAGTTTCTGCTTCATTGGTTGAAAACAGTTGTGATTACAAAAACTAGAAGGAAGATATATTTTATATTTGTATTTATTTATTTATACCCTGCATTGTTATTTTTACACTAAAACAATGTGAGATTTGATATCAGTTATATAATGTGCCTGTGGAAATTGATACAGTGAGAGAGGCAATGTTTTCCAAAATATAAAACTCAAAACAGTTTGGGGGCGTAGTTTTCATTACCAAATATTGAAGAAATCAGTGCTGTTTTCTTGGAATGTAATACATTATAATAATTTATTAAACTTGGAGAGAAGAACCATAATAATTGTGAGATGCTGCATACTGTATGAAAAAAACTGGACTCACTGTAAATAACATCACTATATTACTAGATTTTTATAAAGTAGATATCCTCATAAATTAAACTTAACTAACTAAAAATAGATGCTGATTAGCATTAAAAAAAACAGTTTGTGGAAATCCCTTCCTCCATTTGTTTACGATTTAATAAGAATATTTGCTTTCTTTTGGAAAACAGACATTTTTTTTCTATTGTTTCAAGGTGGTAAAACCAATACCAATGAAAGGAGATGGCTGTGAAGCAAACAAATCAGCAACAGAACCTCCTCCTGATGGACAAACAAATCCCACTTCACCTACTCAGAAAGGGAGACGGAGCCCTTCTCCGAGTGGACCCATCTCATCTTCCTGCAGGACTGTTAAATCTGAGTCACCTGGTGTTAGAAGGAAAAGGGTGTCTCCTGTACCTGTAAGTAATTATGGGATAGCTTAAGCTTATGAAACCAAATTCATATATCTCCTTCCATATCAGCTGATATCTTGACTTAGGAAGCCTTTGGTTTGATGGATATTAAATGGTGTTTTAGTTATGTTTAATGTAGTGTAAACTCATTTTACCTTATTATATTTTGCCTGTTTTTGCTGTTTTAATTTCTGATTGATTATAAACTGCATTGATTATTGGATTATCTAAATCAAGGATCTCCAACCTTGGCAACTTTAAGACTTGTGGACTTCAACTCCCAGAATTCCTCAGGCAGCTGAGATACTCTGGGAGTTGGAGTCCACAAGTCTTAAAGTTGCCAATTGTAGAGGTTTGTATGAGGAATGCATGTTACAGCTGGCTTAGAAAAGCGTAGAAGTAATATTTTTTATAGTATTTAGTGGAAGAACTGTTACCATTTCTTATTATCTAATTATTGTATGCATTCTATTAGTTTGGAAGGAGATAGCTGAATATTTTTTGAAAGATCAAGGAATTGGAAAATGAAAAATAGAGACAAAAAATTACTGAAAATAAAATTAATGTTTAAGTTTCAGAGTGGACGTATAACACCCCCACGAAGAGCACCGTCTCCAGATGGCTTCTCACCATATAGTCCTGAGGAAACAAATCGTCGTGTCAACAAAGTCATGAGAGCTAGATTGTATCTCTTGCAACAGATAGGACCCAATTCTTTCTTGATAGGGGGAGACAGCCCAGATAATAAATACAGAGTGTTCATTGGTCCTCAGGTATGAATTGAAACAGCGTTGACTATTTAATCAATAACTATTAAGAATGAGAACTATTTGAGAAGATGTAATTAAGATGCGCTCTTTAGGTATAAGAGAACATGTGAAAATGCTGAAACATTTCTTGCTTTCCAGAAGTTGCTTGACATATTTTATTTCTCACTTGTATAAATCAGAACATAGGTATTGACAAGTGTCAGTGAAATATAAACCTATATGAATGCCATGTTGATTATGTCAGCAACAGCAGTAGCTTGGAAAGAATAAAGCCATCATTAATCAATTATTTCTTGTTTTGAAGAAAGCAGAAACATAATCCTCGTAAATCTGTAACAAGTGATTTGGGGGGGGGTTTACAAAAACAATATAATATGGCCATGATAATCACAATAAATAAATTTCCATTTACAGACATGTAGCTGTGGCCGTGGAACATTTTGCATTCATCTGCTGTTTGTTATGCTTAGAGTGTTTCAACTTGAATCTTCAGATCCAATGCTGTGGAGAAAAACCTTAAAGAACTTTGAGGTAGTTACATCTTATTTCTTTTGTCAAAAATAAACAGTTGTGACTTCTGAAATTTACCAAATCCTTCCCACTCTCACGCCCTTCCGAAAGGCTACCAAAACCTGGCTATTCCGGCAGGCCTGGGGCTGTTGACCTCATGAATGAGGTCCAGCCCCGCTTAGATTGAGTGCATGAAGTGATCTTTTAATCTGTTTTAATCTGTCTTTTTTCTCTATTTTTAATTCTTCATTTTAAAAAAAATGTATTTCTGTAAACCGCCCGGAGTCCTTCGGGATTGGGCGGCCTATAAATTTTTTAAATACTTAAATACTTAATACCATACAGAATTTCTACAGTTTCAAAATTACGGAAAATTGATCGTCTTATTTCTAAAATCAGTTAATAACAAGTGTTATTCTAATATCAAATAAATGGATGAAGTTCCCTGAATAAATTCTCCATTATTATTTCTCCATTTTAGTAAGTGGAATTAACAGGGTTAGCTAAAAGACCATGTTCTTTCTCCCTATATATATAGTCATTGATACTGACTATTGACTGTTTTTTCTCTTTAATTATATAGATATTTAAATTTGGAAAAGTTATCTTAGTTATCCTTAGTCTTGGCTGATTATTGCTGTAATATATCCATTAACCATGAGAAAGATCAGGGCAGAGGATGATGTCATGTAGCTTTTAAACAATGGTAAAAAGTTTGGCCCTATTCATGTATTATTTTATTAATATAGTTTATCTAACTTAAGTGGTATTACTTCTCTTGTTCTTCAGGGGGTAGCATCATGAGTTTATGTCAAATTGAAAATTATGAGCATTGAACATTTAATTCTCATATCTAAAATAGAATTTGGCAACATTTAGCATCTATATTTACATTCCCATAAATAAAAGAGAGAGAATGTGTACATATATGTGTCTAATTACAAAAGATACCATTTACAGAATTCATCCTTACCATAGTTGGTATTTATAGTATGCTGTTATTTTATATATGTGTTAAATAAATTGATATAATTTTACCTTATAGTCTGGTTGCAATTATATATTTATTTAAGAGACCTCAACTTTGAGTAGTTCATATTCTAATCCTGCCTATAAATGTTTTCTTCCAATGTTAGGTTGAGAGTTTGTTCCAGAAATACCACAGTAGGCGTAGTTCAAGGATCAAAGCGCCATCTCGTAACACCATTCAGAAGTTTGTCTCACGGATGTCAAACTCTCATACACTGTCATCTTCTAGTACATCTACATCTAGTTCAGAAAATAGGTTAGTAATTATTATTAAGAAATCAGTACTGTTGTTCAAAATAGTCTCCATTTTTATAGACAACCCTGTGACTCATTGGGTCATCCTTTGAGGGTATAGTGCAGTGGTTCTCAACCTGTGGGTTGGGACCCCTTTGGGACCCTTTCACATGGGTCGCCTAAGACCATTGGAAAACACATATTTTCAATGGTCTTAGGAACCGAGACACCAATTTTATGGTTGGGGGTCACCACAACATGAGGAACTGTATTAAAGGGTCGTGGCATTGGAAAGGTTGAGAACCACTGGTATAGTGTGAAGTGAATGAACACTAAATTTTCCTGAACTATATTGCTGTCACACAAGTGGGCAAAAAAGAAATGGGAGCGGGACTACCTCCTGCTGGCTTCCCCACTGACTTTATTTTTGGGAAGCTGGCAGAGAGCATAAGATATCACAATCACATGCCCATAGGGACACTGCAGTACCCATAACTTTGCAAATAAAATTGGTCTGAACATCATGGAAACTTCAATTCCACAGGAGTAGTGAGTCCCAGATTTTTTTTTCTTTATATATTTTATTATGTTTTCATTCTATACAATCACATATTCACTGTGCTTAATCAGGGCATATAACATTGAATAATAAACACGGCCCTCACTTATATAGAAAATGCCCTCTACAATACAAACCCAGTATACCACCTTGGCCTGCCATACACCCTCTTTCAACCCCCTCCAACTTTCATTCTTCCTTCTCACACACCCCTCTACGCCTACTTCCCCTCCCCTTCTTTCTAACCTTAACCCTATCACTCCCTCTCCATTCCCTCCCTCCCTTCTCCTCCTCCTCTCTCTCACCCTCTCCACCCTCCTTCTTCTTTCACTCGACTCTTTCCTTCGGTATTTATTACCTTCCAGTATATTCGGTTTGTTCTATTTTCGCACTAACATTGAAAAGCCACAGTATACAAATACAATCATGGAATTTATTTCCCCCCTCCCCCCTCCCCCTAAATCCCCACCTCCCTTCCCTCCCCCCGACTTCCCAAAGACCATACGTGGTATAACTTTTGAACAATCACAGTCTAAAATATCTCTACATTGAACTCAGCTTCTTACTGTTACCCAAATTTTAAACAATTTAAATTATTACTGATACTAAGCATAAGCTATCTGGAGTTTCTTAGTCCCATATTTACTTTTTATGTAATCAATCCATTTTTTCCAGTCTCGCTTATATCTCTCGTTTGAATGTTCTTTGAGATATGCTGAGATTTTGGCCATTTCGGCTAAGTTCATAACTTTCAAAGTCCATTCTTGTATTGTAGGTAGATCTTTCTTCTTCCAATACTGCGCCACCAGGAGTCTTGCTGCCGTTATTAAATACAAAACCAAATTAGTCTCTGCTGCTGTAAAATCAATACATATACCCAGTAAAAACAACTGGGGGGTAAATTTTATCCTTCTTTTAAAGATGTTTTGCAGGATCCACCATATTTTTATCCAAAATGCCTTGACATTACGACATGTCCACCATATATGAAAATATGTAGCATCACAAGAACCACATCTCCAACATTTAGGTTGAACATTTGGATACATAGAGGCAAGCTTTTTAGGATCTAGGTGCCATCTATAAAACATCTTATAAAAATTTTCTCTCAAGTTTTGTGCTTGTGTAAATTTCACATTTCTTACCCAGATTCTTTCCCATGTTTCAAGCATTATTGGTTCCTCGATATTCTGAGCCCATTTTATCATACAATCCTTAATCAGTTCCGTTTCAGAATCCATCTGTACTAATACATTATATATCCTCTTTATATGCATTGAGCTTTGATCTCTTATTTGTTTAAACAAATTATCCTCAACTTTTACAAAGCCAATTTTTTGATCTGTTTTCCACCTAGCCTGTAGTTGACCATACTGAAACCACGTTTGAACTACCTTCTCTTCTTTAAGTACCTCTAAAGATTTTAGTTCCATCACCCCTCTTTCTGAGATAAGAAGTTGTCTATAGGTGGTTCTATCGTGTTTTTGTTCTACATTCATATTTTCAATTGCATGTCTAGGAATTGCCCACATGGGCACTTTATCATTTAATTTATGTTGATATTTTTTCCAAACCCGCAATAAAGCATTTCTTAAGATGTGATTTTTAAATTTCTTATCCGTTTTTTTTGTTAAATAACAGGTAAGCATGCCAACCATATAACAAGTCATATCCCTCGATATTCAAAATTCTGTCATTAGTTAGATGAATCCAATCACTAATTACAGATAGTGCCACTGCGTCATAGTATAATTTTAAGTTAGGTAATTTCAATCCTCCTCTTTCACGTGCATCTTGCATTATTTTCATCTTTACCCTCGGCTTCTTTCCTGCCCACACAAATTTGTTGATACCCTTCTGCCATTCTAAAAGATTCGCATCTCTTTTAAGTATTGGTAACATTTGAAAAAGAAATAAAAATTTTGGTAAAATGTTCATTTTTACTGCCGCTATTCTACCCAGCAAGGACAAATGCAGTTTTTCCCACCTTTTCAACTCCAACTGTGTACTATGCCAAAGTGATTCATAATTATACTTGTATAATTTCCCATTTGAGATTAAAATATTAACTCCAAGATATTTAACTTTTTTAACTACCTCACATCTTAGCATCGCCCCCAGTTCTTCCTTCTGTTTGATAGTCATATTTATAGCTATTATTTTGGTTTTTCCTAGATTTATTTTAAATCCCGAGACTTGACCATATTGATTGATCGTATTCAATAATACCCTACTAGTTTCCTGCGGTTGTTCCAATATTATAACCAGATCATCCGCAAATGCACGAACTCTATATTCTTGCTGTCTAATTTTGATCCCTTTTAGACCGCCCAGGCCCCGTATCTTATTCAACAGTATTTCCAAAGTTATAATAAACAATAATGGGGACAGAGGACAGCCCTGTCTTGTACCTTTTTCAATTTGAAAGGAGTCTGTCAGACTTCCATTGACAATGATCTGGGCTGTTTGCTGCTGATATATTGCACCAATTGACCGTAAAAAGCCATCTCCTATCTGCATTTTTTGCAATGTCTTCAGCAGGAATTGCCAATTAACTCGATCAAAGGCTTTCTCCGCATCCAAAAATATGAATGCGGCCGGGATTTGATTGTTCTTTCCCAGGTATTCTAAAGCGTTGATAATTAATCTAACGTTATCCTTCATCTGTCTGCCCTGTATAAAACCAGTTTGATCGGTATGTATCAGTTGCTGAATTACCCCCATTAGCCTATTTGCTAATATTTTAGTAAAATTTTTATAATCTACATTGAGTAATGAAATAGGTCTGTAATTTTTGGTTGGGTAAGGTCTTGATCTTCTTTGGGTATCAACGATATGAACGCAGTCTTCCACGAAGGAGGCACTTTCCCTCCCGATTGAATTTTATTGAATAGTTCTCTGAGGGGTTCTACCATTTCTAACTGTAGATATTTATAATAAACAGCTGTTAAACCATCTGTGCCTGGTGCTTTCCCTAACTTTAATTGTTTAATTGCCTGCAAAATTTCCCCAGAGGTTATAGGTTGATTCAGCTTATGCCTATGTTCTTCTCTGACTAGGGGGATTTTCTCTTTATCTAGGTATTTGTCTATATCTCCGTCCTTAATTTTATCCCCTTTATACAACTCTGTAAAAAATTCCCGAAATACCTTTTGAATCTCTTCCTGTTGAAACACTTCCTTCCCTCTGTAACACAATTTGGATACATTTCGAGCTTTCCTTTTTTTTCTAATCTGATAAGCCAACCACCTACCAGGTTTATTTGCATTGCAGAAAGTATTATGTTTAGCATATAATAAACTAGTAGCTACCTGGTCAGAGATCAGCATATCAAACTGAGATTTTAATATAGCAATTGTTTCCCTAATCTTTGTATCTCCTGGATTCAATGTTAATTCTGACTCTTTCCCTTTAATTTCCTCTTCCAATTCTTTTCGTTTTTGCCCTTGTTTGTGTCTATGTATTTTATTTATATTCATTAATACTCCTCTCATATACGCTTTGCTTGCATCCCATACATATTCCAAAGATGTACCCTTGTTCATATTGAAAACAAAATATTCCGATAGCAATTTTTTACAATCATTAACATACTTTTCATATCTAAATAAGTTTTCATTCAACCTCCAGGACCTTCTTGCCTGGGCTACCCTTCCCAATTCCATCCAGACTGGATTATGGTCTGAAAGAACTCTCGCCATAATCTTTGTCTTCTTCACCCTACAAAGTAAATCATTTGTAATTAGTATAAAATCAATCCTTGAAAGAGATTGATGTCTATTGGAAAAAAAGGTAAAGTCATATTCTTCTGCATGCCTCTCGCGCCAAGCGTCTCGCAATTCAAAGTCGTCCAGCATGTCAAAAAAGGGTTTGGGTAACTTAGCTCGAAATTTGGTGTTCGGGCGAGCTGTCTTCTTATCTCTTTTGGTGTCGATCACGCCATTCCAGTCACCCAATAATATACAAGACTCAAAGTCCCACTGTACTAATTTAGCATGGAGATTTCTATAAAATCCATCTTGTTGTTGATTAGGAGCATAAATTCCCAAAAGTAACGTCTTTTTCCCTTCTAAGATTAAATCTAATGCAATATATCTTCCAAAGGGATCTGCTTCAATTAACTCAGCTTTAATGTCTTTTCTTAAATATACTACTATGCCATTTTTCTTTTCCATGGCTGAGGTCGCAAAATGTTGGCCCAGTTTGGGGTTAAACAAATATTTTTGATCGGTTGATTTGATATGAGTTTCTTGCAAGCAAATTATGTCATTCTTAAACTGTTTAAGATAATGAAATATTTTCTTTCTTTTCTGTGGAGAGTTCAGTCCGTTAACATTCCATGTCAAAATCTTAGTTGTCATTTTTGGTTGCCTGAAGCTTTTTTAGAGCCTCCCGCAAGGCCTGTCTCACCTTTGGTTTGGCTCCTCCCACAGCTTCTGAGCTTGTTGCAGTAGCTCCTTGGTCAGTGGCCAATGATTGTTGAGATTGTTGCGTAGTAGCTTGTTTATCCGTTTGTCTGGTGGTCTTACGGTTGGATCTTTTTTCCTTGACTCCTTGCCCTTCCGGAAGAGGGAGATGATACATTTTATCTAATGGTTGTGTGGTTTGCTGTTTATCTTGTTCGTCTCGTGGTTTTTCACCATATCCCGAAGGTTCAGGGTATCCCATCTTCAGAATCTTATGATAGAAATCACGAGCTTTCCATACAGAGCTGAGACGATATCTTTGTTTGTCCATTGTAACTATAATACCGAATGGGGCATCCCATCTGTACTGTATCTGACGCTTTCTGAGCTCTTCCACCAGAAAAGCATAATCTCTTCTGGCTCTTAGCATCTGAGGCGGTATTTCTTTCAAAACAATCAGGTCCTGTCCACCAATTTGAAGCTTAGTATTGTAGGACTCTTCAAAAGAGAAAGTCCGTTTGGAATGTTTGGAATGTCTCTGAATCAACAAAGAGTCTTGAAAGCTTTAAGGGAGTAGCTCTAATTAAATTATAAGAGATTATTTCTTTAATTCTGTAGCAGGAAGCCGGAGATAACAAATGCAGAAGCTGTAAACGCCATTTTGAAGACAATTAAACAAAAGAGGTTTTTATAACATTGAAGCTGGTATTTCAGATAGAGAAAGGTTTTAAAGTTCACAAGTTGGTCTTTGCTCGTATTGATTTTTAATAGTCTCTTTTCTAAAGATTGTCCTGAGGGGGAGGGGGTCCTGTCTAGTGCTGTGAATAACAGCTGCGAAGTTCAGGTCGGAGTTGAATGACTCAGCTTTGGGTTGATCCTCCCCCTCCGTCCACAGCTCACAAAAAAACAAACTGTGAACTTCAAAGAAGATTCTTACCAGCTGAGATTCCTCACTGCTTTTTTCTTGTCTGAAAAAAGAGTTATCTTCTTGATATTGAGTAGATAACGATCCTGAATTCTGGGGGCAGCTCTGTTAAGCTGCCGACCGGCGACAGGCCACTCCCCGGAAGCCTTGAGTCCCAGATTTTTAATGACGGTGCAGTGGTTAGAATGTAGTATTGCAGGCTAATTCTGCCAACTGATAGCAGTTTGATCCTGACCAGCTCAAAGTTGACTCAGCCTTCCATCCTTCCAAGTTTGGTAAAATGAGGACCCAGCTTGTTGGAGGCAATTTGTTTTGTTGCTTAATAGATTGAGACCTAGGTATGAAGTTTGGACTAATTTTTGTTTGTTACTAAGTTTTGGGCAATATTCTATTTCTATTTATTTTTATTTTGACATTTCTAAGTAGAGGCCTGCTTCTGTAATCACAGGGTTGTTTTCTTAAAGATCTAGTATATACAAGGATCTGTTTGGGTGCATGATTAGAGGCTCTTTAAATGTATTAGGGTTTTTAAGAATATCTTGGCTTTTAAAAATAAACTAGTACAGGTAGTCCTTGAATTGAGACCATTCATTTAGCAACTGTTCAAAGTTCTATCCATGCTGAAAAAGTGACTTATGGCCTATCCTTGCACTTATGTTGACACTGGCTCCCCAACTTGGGTGCTTGGCAACCAGCATGTATTTACGAGAGTTGCAATGACCTGCGGTCACCTGCTCATCATTTGCAGAAGAGTTTTTGAGAGTTGGTCATAGCAATTAGGAGTGTTTGTAGCAAGAGCCAGATGCAGCTCGCACAAACATTGATGAGTTAAAATCCTGATTTTTCAAATATTACTTGAACTAATAAGGAGAACCTTTTTCTAGTTCCCCTTTTCGGTCAAATAAGAAAATGAAGACCGAGAAACTTTTTTTTCTATTTGCGGCAGAGCAGATACTATGAAATTTTGCCTGATGCGCCAATACCTTTAAATTTCAGTCTGACTATTTATTATTATTCATTAAACATGAAACTCAGTCAACTGAACATTTGAAAATGTTCTATTTGTTTGTAGTAACCAAGGTTTAAATTAATTCTCTCCCAGCCTTTAATAGGCTTCTAATTTTAAACTTGGGAGTTTTTAATATTTTACTATTACATAATAGGCAGCTCTTAAGTTCTTTTAAATGCATTTGTTTCTTTTCTTTTTATTGTATACTTCCCAGATGGCTTTGGCTGTTGAGTGGTTTAAATGTTTAAGTAAATAAAATGAACTTGACACTTAACATGGGTATTTTGAAGATGTCTTTAGTGCAGTTGTCGTCGTCTTCTTCTCCTTCTCCTTCTCCTTCTTCCTCCTCCTCCTCCTCCTCCTCCTCCTCCTCGTCCTCCTCCTCCTCCTCCTCCTAGTGTATTCCTGCAAGTGCGAGGTCCGCTATATAGAGTATTCATATTCATTCTGGAATTGTGGCTCCTAGAGTAAGTTAATGTGGAAAGTCTGTTTAATGAACTAAAATCTATAAAGATGTAATTCACACAGACATATCCAAAACAGTTATATATGCTAAAAATAATTTGGCCTACATCCTATAGAATATAGGTAGTCCTTGATAGATGACAACAATTGGGCCCAGAATTTTGCTCATAAGTTGGAGCAATCATTAATCTGATTCGATTTTGAGCTATTTTTATCACAATCATAAAGCAAGTCACAACCCAGCATATTTTTGCTGCTTTCAGCTGGAAAAACAGCAAAATCTATTACAAATTATGTTCATATGATTATGGAAAGCAGCAAGTGCAAACCTGCTGCTAAGCACCAAAATGTGCACTTCATAGATCCTATAATTCCACTGGAAAAAAATGTATGAGAATGTCTAATAGGTGTGTTGATGAAAACATCCATAGCAAGGCGATACAGAGTAATTAAAAAATTGCACCAAAAGATTGATACTTGTCCATTTACAGTATGATAAAATATTTTGTATTGAAATATTGTAGGAAGTGGTAGTTTTGGACCTGGAAGAAAAATAAATAAATGTGATCTGCTAAATGTGATTTTTAAATATTTATTTGTATGTATTTTTTTAATAGTATCAAGGATGAAGAAGAACAGATGTGCCCCATTTGTTTGCTAGGCATGTTGGATGAGGAAAGCTTAACTGTCTGTGAAGAAGGCTGCAGAAATAAACTTCACCATCATTGCATGTCAATATGTACGTCACTGATATTATTATATGCACTTGAATCATAAGAATGGATTTAAAGAATAATAGCAAAGGAGGTCCTTGCCAGGAGTGGAGAGACAAAAGTAATTGCAGTCATAAGTGGTATTGTAATTGCTTGAATATTAATGGGATTCTTTTCATACAAGCTAGTGTCTTAGAGAAGGAATCCATTTGAATGAAATAAACATATTTACAAAAATGTAAGAAAACAGGCATTACACTTTTAAAATACAAGGGAGAGTAGAATTATATAAAACATAGTGGAGGTTTTTATTTATCTTTTTTAAATAACAAAAGAGATCATTATTTAAGTGATAAATAATGAGTGAGCCAAGGTGGCGCAGTGGTTAAATGCAGCACTGCAGGCTACTGCTAGATCAGCAGTTCAGCGGTTCAAATCTCACCGGCTCAGGGTTGACTCAGCCTTCCATCCTTCCGAGGTGGGTAAAATGAGGACCCAGATTGTTGGGGGCAATATGCTGACTCTCTGTAAACCGCTTAGAGAGGCCTGAAAGGCCTATGAAGCGGTATATAAGTCTACTGCTATTGCTATTACTGCTAAGTGGGCAGGTACAAAACCTAGGTAGTGCCTATAGAACTGTTAAACATACCTTCCCATGTTGAACTTTTTTGTAAAGAACTGGTGCTATTAGTGCCCACAATTATTGCATGTGCCTTTGCTGCATATTATTCTTTAGACATATGATTAAGTATATAATTAGCTTTCCCTGTGTCTGTTTGTTGTACAGTATAAGTTCTTTGCACATTTACAAATAACTTCTCTTCTAAAATGTCCTTACGCTACTAACTCGAGAATCCATCTATTTTTCTTTGTGGGACTTTGATGCAATTTTAGGGGCAGAGGAATGTAGAAGAAACAAGGAGCCTCTTATATGCCCCCTTTGTAGATCTAAGTGGAGAACACATGATTTCTATAGGTGAGGATTTATTCTATTTGAATTTGTTGTGTTTATGAGGAGAGTTAAATATCTAAACATTTTAAAAGCCTCATCAGTTTATTTTCAGTTCAGGTTGGTTTATTATAAATGTCTGTGTATAAGGCGTTTCCATCACAATTCCAAATCAGCTGGTATGTTTTTACAAGCTACAATAAAATATTGCTTTACCTGAATATACTTTTTAACAACAAGATACACGTTCATATTTGAGCTGAATTAAACCTTGAAGATAACCATGGTTTTATTTGCCCATTATTTGGGGAAATTGAATTGTGACAAATTGATTAAAATGCAGATCACGTTAAATCCTTGATTTTCCTAAAAGTTTGAAAATATCTACTCATTATTTTTTGTATATTATTTGTTTAGTCATGAATTGCCAAGCCCTGTTGATTCTCCTTCGATTGTTTGTGTGGTCCAGCAACAAACTCAGCAACCTGTAACTGGTTCACCAAGGAGGAATCAAGAAAGCAATTTTAACCTTACTCATTATGGGGTCCAGCAAATTCCTTCTGCCTATAAGGACCTAGCTGAGCCATGGATTCAGGTATGTTAAATTTCTAAACCTACTTAAACTATTTTTATTTTGTCACCTACAACTTAACACTTTATTTCAATCTGCACAAATATGTATGTTGCTGACTATATGCTTTTTGTTTTGTGAATACCCGAGTACATGTTAGTCGTTTTCCCCCAGAGAGCTTGATTTTCCAGATTGTTACAAAATGAATACACAGCAAATGCCCATGGAAAATGTTAAGATAGTTACAAATAGTTCTTGACTTACTACAATTGAAAACCCAGGTGTAAATTGTAAGTCATAAGTTGAGGCAGCCATGTGATTGGAAGTGCTTTTCTTAACATTTCCGCTGCAAACTTGTTAAGGGAACACAGTGGGCATTAAGTGAACACATTGATTCAAATGGCATTTTTTCAAGTCAAGTCAAGTTTTATTGTCATTTCAACAATATACAATAAGAGTACACAGTGAAACGAAACAACATTTCCTCAGGACCAAGGTGCTACGTCAGATAGCATAGATAAAAAATAAAAGCAGGACACAGAACTACATATAGCTCTAAATCTAAGAACTTAAGAGAGACACAAGGAAAAAAAAATATACCCAAGCTAAATACACAAGTATTTATGATTCTAGTTTCATTGCGTTGAGGAGTCTGATGACTTGTGGAAAGAAACTGTTACACAGTCTGTTTGTGCAGGCCCGAATGATTCTGTACCTTTTTCCAGATGGCAGGAGAGTAAAGAGCGTATGTGAAGGGTATGTGTGGTCAGCCACATTGTTTCTGACTTTACAAATGCAACGTGTAGTATATATGTCCATGACAGAGGGAAGAACAACCCCAATGATCTTCTCTGCCGTCTCACTATTCGCTGTAGGGTCTTGTGATCCAAAACAGTGCATTTCCCAAACCAGGTGGTGATGCAGCTGCTCAGGATGCTCTTGATGGTCCCTCTGTAGAAGGTTGTGAGGATGTATGGTGGAAGCTGTGCTTTCCTCAGTTTCCTAAGAAAGTAAAGATGCTTCTGGGCCTCCCTTGTTATGGAACCGGTGTTGAGGGACCAGGTGAAATTGTCCGCCAGGTGAACACCAAGGAATTTAGTGCTCTCTACGATCTCCACAGAGTCATTGATCTTCAGCAGGGAGTGGTCATGTTGTGTCCTCCTGAAGTCAACAACCATCTCTTTTGTTTTGTCTACATTCAGAGACAGGTTGTTGGCTTTACACCAGTTCGTTAACTTCTCCACCTCCTCTCTGTATGCTGTCTCATCGTTCCTGCTGATAAGACCCACCACAGTCGTGTCATCAGCGAACTTTATGATGTGATTCGAACTGTGCATTGCTACACAGTCATGTGTCAGCAGGGTGAACAGCAGAGGACTGAGCACACAGCCCTGAGGGGCTCCAGTGCTCAGTATGATGGTGTTAGAAGTGTTATTCGCGATCTGGACTGTCTGAGATCTTCCAGTCAAAAAGTCCAGGATCCAGTTACAGAGGGAGGTGCTCAGGCCCAACAGGGTCAGCTTCCTCATCAGGTGTTGAGGAATAATGGTGCTGAATGCTGAACTAAAGTCTATGAACAGCATTTGTACGTATGAGTCTTTGTTTTCTAGGTGAGTGAGGGCTAGATGGAGTGTAGTGGAGATGGCGTCGTCGGTGGAGCAATTCAAGCGGTATGCAAACTGCAGTGGATCCAATGTTATGTGCCTCATGACAAGCCTCTCGAAGCACTTCATGATGATGGGAGTAAGTGCAACGGGACGGTAGTCATTGAGGCAGGACACTGATGGTTTCTTCGGCACAGGGATGATGGTCGTTGTCTTGAAGCACTTTGGGATAACAGTGGTACTCAGAGAGATGTTGAAGATGTCAGTGAAAACATTTGTCAGTTAGTCTGCACATCCTCTGAGCACTCTGCCAGGAATGTTGTCTGGTCCCTCAGCTTTCCGTGGGTTGACTCTGCTTAGAGCTTTCCTCACATCAGTAGTGGAGAGACAAAGTATCTGGTCGTTGGAAGGAGATGTGGTCTTCCTCGCTGTAACGTTCTGTGCTTAACACATCTGGAAGTGAGCCATCACTCTCACAGCAGGTATGATGTTCTGTAGTTAGTGATGGCTTGGATGCCCTGCCACATACGCCGTGTTTTGCCGCTGTTCGTGAAGTATTGGTGGATGCTCTGGGCATGTGCACGCTTAGCTTCTCTGATCTCCCGGGACAGATTAGCTCTCACTGTTCTTAGGGCTGTTTTATCACCTGCCCTGAATGCAGAATCTCGGGTTTTTAGTAGAGCACGCACCTCTCCAGTTATCCATGACTTCTTGTTGGAGTGTGAGATAATTTTCTTGGAGACTGTGACATCATCAATGCACTTGCTGATGTAGCCGGTCATTGACGATGTGTACTCCTCCAAGTCAATAGAGTCACCGATGGTTGCAGACTCCCTGAACATGTCCCAGTCAGTGCATTCAAAGCAGTCCTGAAGAGCAGAGATGGCTCCTTCTAGCCAGGTCCTCACCTGCTTCCGAACTGGTCTTGAACCCCTGATGAGTGGTCTATATGCTGGAATTAGCATAACAGAGATGTGGTCTGATCTGAGTAGCCAAGGTGGGGGTGGGGCTTCACGCGGTATGCACCCGGGATATTTGTATAAACAACATCCAGCGTGTTTTCCCCTCTGGTTGCAAAGTCCACAGTTTTTGTTAGAAACTGCCAAAAAAGTCACATATTGCAGTCATATGACCATGGAATGTTGTGACTGTGAAAAAGTGATCAGTTGCCAAACCCCGACATGCAGTTACATGACCACGGGGCAGGGCAACTATTTACAACTGCTGGGTCGTAAGGCACCCGTTCCATGATTGTCATAAATGTGAGTGGTTGTTAAGTGACCAGTCATAAGTAATTTCTCCTAAAGCCTTCTGCTGAAGCTTTGTCTGGATGTCCTCCATCTAGATGTGATATGAATAGCTATTGCAGTAGAGCCTTCTATCTTACATTACCAAGAGTTACATCTTACATTGTTTTCTTTCAGCTGCCAATTTTTTAAAAAAAATTATTTGCTTATTTGTTTGGTTCTTGCCTTCTCATTTTATTTTTATTTTATTATTAGTCATGTCTAATCATGGTGAAGTATAGTTAAGGACTTTGGAGACCTGTAATTTAGTTGATGTGCTACTGTGACCAGATCTTTTGTTACTATAAAATACTTCAAATTGCTTGATAGTAGTGAATTCTGGCAGACTAGAGTCCAAACATAGTTTTGAATGGTAGACAACTGCAATAGCCGTATTAATTAATAGCCCATCCGGGGAGAACGAAAATGAAGATATTTGCATTCTAACTTCAGTCTATTTAGTCTACTTCAGAGTGTTTTTCATGAATTAAATTTCTTAGTACTTTTTATTTATATAGAATTCCAGTGGCTTATTTCAAATATACATGTGTATGTACCTGTATATATGTAATTGCAATCAGGATCTCCTTGTAATGTTGATTTTTTTTTAGGTATTTGGAATGGAATTAGTAGGTTGCCTGTTTTCTCGAAACTGGAATATACGTGAAATGGCCCTTCGACGTCTCTCCCATGATGTTAGTGGTGCTCTATTATTGGCTAATGGTGAAAGCACTGGAAATTCTGGAAGCAGCAGTGGAAACACAAGTCCTGGAAATCTAGGGGCAGCTAATGGGTCATCCCAGACAAATATCTCAGGAGATGTTGTTGTGGAATCCTGCTGCAGTGTACTTTCTATGGTTTGTGCTGACCCTGTCTACAAAGTGTATGTTGCTGCTTTAGTAAGTAACCTATTCTTTTCTAACCTTCCTTTCTAAGCCATACCAGAATTTAGAAATAGGACAGCATATTTGAGATATAGATTCTTTACTTGAGATAGAGACTGTCCAAACAAATAGTTAAAAGCAATTCATAGTAATTCTAGAAATATGCCCTTTTCTATTCTCAGTTCTCAAATGTATATATTTTCAGACAAATCAAGTTATTCTAGAATATTTAACTTGAGGCTTAGGGTAAGTTTTCTCAGATAATAAAGGGAAAGGTTTCCCTTTCCAGTTGTGCCCAAGTCCATGTGTGTGTGTGTGTGTGTGTGTGTGCGCGCGTGCTCTCATCTGTTTCTTAGCTGAGGGAACCAGCATTGTCCTAAGATATTTCAGTGATCATGTGGCCAGCATGACTATATGCCATGTGCAAAGAACACTGTTGTCTTCCTATCAAAGTGGTACCTATTTATCTACTTGCACTTGCATGCTTTTGAAGTGCTAGATAGGCAGGAGCTGGAGCAAGTAATGGAAGTTCACCCTGTCACACAGCGTTGAGTCTCAAACTGGGCTATCAGCTTTCCAGCTGACAAACTCAGCATCTTAACCCCTGAGCCATCGCACCCCATTTCTCTCAGATAATAAGATAGGTTAAACTCTGCCTTTTGGTGCAGATGACAAATAGGCCCATAGATAGTACAACAGAATTCCAGAGTTTGTTCCATCAGATTCTGTATTCTGTTCATTTTTTTTCTACTTTAAATAATTTTACAGCAAGATAGATCTAGAATCCAGGGTCCATACATCAAAGCTTTGATGCTATAATGCTAAATTTGTAATAATGATAAACAATTTTAATGTTAGAATCATTTTAAGCCTAAAATATTTCCTTTTTTTATGGGCAGAAAAAAACAGTTAATATTGCACTTAGGACATCAGCTGCACTTGATATCTGGTTATGAAAAGTTTCTTTATAAGGCAATATAGAAAATAAACATCATTATTTGTTACTTTGACAATTTCTTGAGCAGCTTGTTTAGAATATTTTCTACCTGTCCTCCTAGAATGGAAAGAGGTCTGATCCTCAGAAAATTTATTTTTTTCTAATTATTTATTCTTTATGGCAAGATTCAGACAACTGCTGAAAGTCATGCAATATTTTGAATAATTTCCATTCCAACTTTTATATACTGTATTTGTAGAGTGACTTGAGACGTCCTGTGATATTTTTGCATGTTTATTGTTTTGCTTTTTATATGAAACACTAAATAAGAATTGCTACTATAATCATCAAAAACTCACAGTGGCACCAGCTTTTCTATTTTCAAATTCCTAGTACAATATTTGAAGTACTCCCACTGTGCAATATTGCTGAAACCAGTTCCTTAAATAAGTTGATTCTCAATATAAAGCTGCATGTATATCTGAAAGATACATGTCACTACTTCTTTTTTACTTTAAATGTTATTCAGTTCTTGAATATAGTTTATCCATTTGGGAGCAGATTTCTCTAAAAAGTCTGAAAGCTAATAATTGGTTTTGTCATTTCCTCATGGACTCTTGTAACTTTGCCTTAAGCTATTCCCTTTGGTTGAGCAGATAATGTCAATATTTGTTTGGAATCTCAGAAAAAGGAGCAAATGCTAAATGACAGAGAGGTGTTATTTTACAATTGACAAATTTGTAGGCAGAAGCAATTTGTGTATAAAATGTTGTTTGTAAGGTTGGTGTATTTTGTCTTCATCTTTCGGTTGCAGAAATGTATGCAGGTTTTAAGAAGTAGTGTTTTTTTTAAATCTTTCTTTCTTTCTTTCTTTCTTTCTTTCTTTCTTTCTTTCTTTCTTTTTCTTTTTCTTTTTTAGAAAACATTAAGAGCCATGCTGGTATATACTCCCTGCCATAGCCTAACAGAGAGGACAAAACTGCAACAGCTTTTGAAACCAGTTGTAGAAACCATATTGGTGAAATGTGCAGATCCCAACAGGTATAAGCTTTAATCTATTTAAATATTTTAGATTACTGTCTTCAAAATTGTCTGTATTAGTTTTATAGTACAGGGACAAATTTAAGGGGAATTTAGCCATTGGTGGATTTGCATGCAGTTCTTTTATGAATGCATAATTGTGCTGAAAAAGTGAAAACTGTTAGGAAAAAAAACTAGAAAGAGGTAATGTATTACCTAATACAGTGCTGATATATTACGTTAAATTTTTATGTAGGCATTACTACTAATAAATACCAATAAACCAGGATTAGAAAGTTTACGTATGATCACAACTGGGACGGAATCACCATTGTTGAGCAAGAGAGTCATTAAGTGAGATGTCACGCAACTGCTTTGTTTAATGACTGACTGCAATCCTGACACACTCTGGTGTGATTGTTCAGCAGTCTTATGGATCTTAACAAAATGAATTACTTTGTTAAGAGAACAGTGACACTTACTTATAATGTATTCAGTAAGCTCTAATAATTATTCATCCTTTTATCTTAAA
The DNA here is from genome assembly GCF_009769535.1 of Thamnophis elegans. Classification (NCBI taxonomy): domain Eukaryota; kingdom Metazoa; phylum Chordata; class Lepidosauria; order Squamata; family Natricidae; genus Thamnophis; species Thamnophis elegans. The sequence continues at coordinate 121,716,255 of NC_045543.1, read as the reverse complement.
AAATAGAGCCTTTCTTCTTTTTACAGCCGCACAAGTCAACTTTCGGTTTCAACATTGATGGAGATGTGTAAAGGTCAAGCAGGAGAGTTGGCAATTGGTCGAGAAATACTTAAGTCTGGTAAATTTCATGTTTCTCTTACTTAAGCAACATTACAAATATAGTATAGCAGTTAATGGCACCAAATTAGAAACTGCCAAATCTGTTTCAAACTGCAATTTATTTCAACACATAAAATCAATTCGGCAGTTTAATTTGGTGGTGTGATATTTTTACAGCTGTATTATTTCTTTCCACCTAAATCAAATTTAGGCTTTTGATATTAACATAAAATGAGGGGAATGTTATAGATATTTTAAATTGGAATTTGAAAACCTGTTAATAAGGGCTAGTCATAATTTTTATATTAATTAAAGACTAAAGACTTGGCTATTTTAATTCTTCAAAATGCTGTTTGTTAAAAATCTCAATTTAAATTCCCAGAAAATGACCTAATTAATTTACGAGCCTCGAGACAAAGTTCAAAAGAAATCCATTCATTTATTAGGATCAACATTCTGTTTGAGTTAAAACTCAAAACTGCTTCTGCTTAATTGCGTTTGAACTTTACTCCTCTATCCCCTCCCTTCTGTCATGCATCATAGATCATATTCACAAACTAGGTTGTAGAAATATGAGATCCAACTCTGGCCGAAGGTATGCATGGAATCCTCCCTCGAACGCCAACCTGATAATAGTCATGGCAACACTTTACAAGTTGACACTCAATGTAATAGAGATTCATATTTGAATGGCTCAAATATTTGCAAGTTATATTAAGAAATTAAATAAAACATAGGGTACATTGCTGTCACTAAAGAGGAATGTATAGCAGGAATAGATAGAAATCAAGATGAAAAAGTAAAAGAGAATAGAGTTGCTTTTAAAGGGAGGAAAGGAGAAATATGTTTAAGAAGCATTCTGTATCTATGCATAACAGAACTTAGGAAATAGCATGTTGATAATTGCAAACATAACAAACTAGTTTGCAATAGAAGAAGTAATAGGCTATAGATAGTGTGCAGGAAAAAATACAAGGAGAGCCATCCTTAGCCAATAGCCATGAAGTACTCACTTTGACCCTACTTGCTTCATCACTTGTTGCTATGTAAGAAAACAGGAGGAGAGAGAAACAGAAAAAAGTGGGATTAAAAATATAACAAATAAATAACTGATTTTGAATATAATAAAAAAGAATAAATGATGGAGAAAATAAAATCTTGTTGGAATGAATACTGCTCAAAGAATAATAGATTTTAGTAAACAGGCAGAATAATTTTGAATAAGAGTAAGAAAATGAAAGAAAAATAAGTATATTTTACAAAGTATATATTACAAAGCAATGTAATTTGATGGTGTGATAATTGGGGAATTTGATATCATTAAAGAATGATAATTCTGAGTGATTATGTCTGCATTTATTGAATTCTACACCAAATGAACAGCTTTTTAATGTTTTCCTCTCTTAATATGTGATGGATCATAGCATTAATCCTTATAATGGCATTTGTACTTTGAGATAATTATGCAATGAGTAACTCTATATGCAAGTTTCCAACAGAAGGAATGGCAGTTATGGATACATTCAAATACATCCAATATCTTTTATATTGAGAAGGAGAATTCTGCTCATTACACTTTTTTAAAAAAAGCAATGAGTTCAAAAACTCAGAATTAGTTCACAACAGCAGGAATTGAAACTCGGTAAAACCACTTTATATATAGGAAAGTGGCTTATAAGAGACACCAACTGCCAGCTCAAATAATGTAATTCCATTATTATTTTTTTATTTAATCTTTTCTTACAGGGTCCATTGGCATTGGGGGTATTGATTTTGTCTTAAATTGCATCCTTGGGACACAATCTGAATCAAGCAACTGGCAAGCATTACTTGGACGTCTTTGTCTTATAGATCGATTGCTGTTAGAATTTCCTGGTGAATTTTATCCCCACATTGTTAGTGGAGATATCTTACAAGCTGATGCTATTGTTGACAGGTAATAATTTAGAAAAACTTGCTTTTTAAAAGTTGTTCTTTAATATCAAAAGGCTAGCTGGTTTAGAAAGTCTTATGTTAAAATCTGTCTTCTTTTCTCCTGAAATGCTGATTTATTATTTTTTTAAAGTCTTTTAGTCTTTAGTCTTTTTTAAAAAAATAAGTGGAAATTAACAGCTTTGTGTTCATTTTTAGGTATGAAAAGCTGTTATCTCTACTGAGCTTTGCGCTGCGGTCAATTGACAATTCCCATTCGATGGTGGGCAAATTGTCCCGGAGAATATTTTTAAGTGCTGCCAGAATGGTTGCAAGAGTACCCCAAGTATTTGTAAAACTGTTAGAAATGTTGAGCATGACAAGCTCAATTCATCATACAAGAATGCGTCGGCGATTGATGGCTATAGCAGACGAAATGGAAATTGCAGAAGCCATCCAGTTAGGCATGGAGCAAATGCATTCTGGAGAATGCAGGCATGAATTTGCACAGCCTTCAGTTCCTGATAACTCTCCAGAGACGACGGAGAATACTACTCCAAGTAACACAATTCAGTTAACAAGTAAAAGTGGGAAAGGACTAGATAGTAAAAAGCGAACTGCTACGCCGGAGGACTTTTCTGACATGATGGCTGGTATTTCATTGGGACTTCCTGTTACGGCAGGAACAATGGAACAACCAAAGCCAGCCATTCAAACGAAGAGCAGATCCCCTGGTCAATGCTTGAACTCTTCTCTCTCACCCTGTCATTCCCAAACCATATTCCCCATTTTGCCTTCCCCCTCTACCCCGTCTGCACCTGCAGGAACTGATATTGCTAAACTCAGATCTCAGGGATTTGTTCCCTGTAAAATACCTTCGGCTTCTCCTCAAATGCAGCGGAAGCTCTCTCTCCAGATTCAAAGAAACTGTGCTGAACAAAAAGAATTGGAAAAGCTTTCCCCTGTTTTTACCCAGGCCAGGCCTCTGCCATTCAGTCATATACATAGGCCAAAGCCATCTCGACCTAAGCCGTGTGATGTGAATAAACAGGGGGAAACCTCCAAAAATAGCATGTCACTCAATTTAAATGACGTATCACAGTGCGATAATAGTATTAGTACAGCTATACCAAGTGAAGAGACTGTTTTCACCCCAGTGGAAGAAAAGCACAGCCAACTGGATATTAATGCAGAACTCAGTTCTAGTATGGAAGACTTACTTGAAGCTCCAGCCAGTGACGGAACTGTTACGTTCAAGTCTGAAGTGGCTGTCTTGTCTCCTGAGCGTGCAGAAAATGATAACACATATAAAGACGATGTAAATCATAATCAGAAATGCAAGGAAAAGATGGAAGCTGAAGAAGAGGAAGCTTTAGCTATCGCCATGGCCATGTCAGCGTCTCAGGATGCTCTCCCAACAGTTCCTCAGCTTCAAGTTGAAAATGGTGAAGATATCATAATAATTCAACAGGATGTGAGTATTTGGGGTTTTGCTATTTCTTACTGTTACTGTTGCATGATCCATTTCTGATAGCATTTTGAAGATAAATCAATTTTGTCTCTAGATATAGCCCTGTTTGTAGTAATAGAGTAATCACAATGTGAGTGCAAGGTTTTGTGGAAATCACTATTGAAAGAATGCCATGAGACACTACAGTAGAAACCACAAAAAAAGGGGGGGGGGGAACATACCTTTTTTACATTTATTTATTTATTCATTTGTTTACTCTTTTATTTCCAATCAAGTGCAACAGTCACTCCCAATGATGTGCAACAATCCTAAGCAATTAACGCACTCATAGTAATAAATTGTTATGAATAAAATATTATTCCTACATTATTCACAGTAAAAATTCTAAATAAATAAATTAATGTGCTGAACCAACAATAAGTCCTAATAATATTCTTTTATTAAATTAGATCACATTAGATTTAAAATTGATCCTTCATGAGAAGGTGGACAAAAAAGTCAAATGCAGATGAAACATTTGGCTGACTGTTGGATCAACCATAATATATCCAATTTATATGCCACCTAGCTTTCAGCAACTCTAATTGTTCCTCAAAACAAAACAAAATCTGGAGGAATTTTGGTGAAGTAGGACAAAGCAGCTGCATATTGCCCCCTCTGCCCCTGTCCTCTTCAGTACTGGTCAACATGCCTCCTAGCCAACATCTTTCCTTCTCTTCCCTGCCTTCACTTCTCAGTTCTAGTGCAGCATATCCCGCTCCTTGATTTTCCCAGCATCATCTCCTCTCAGCTGCAGCTCTTATGTATCTATACCCCTATTTCAATCAGAACATAGACCAAAATGTTCTAAATGTTTGTGTTTTTGTTTGAGTTGAAGCCAAGCCGAAATCAAGCATGTATTCTGTGCGCAGAATGTGTTGCACACTCTTACTATTGTAATAACCAAAGTTTTATGTATTCTCTATTAATTTGGTTACTTAAATAGTTCAGTCACTAAACCTGGGATTTATTTTGGGGAACAAGAATGAGAATCTTATGTCTATTTTGTTCATTTTACAGTGAAGCAGCATTTAATTTCTTGGCTATTATGAACTCTAGACATTTCCAGGCACCCTGCCCCGGTTAATAGAATGCAGATTCCAGGTCTTAAGGGGAGGGGGGGTAGTCCACTGACTCACCTTACTTACACGTGTCACCCCCAGCCTCCTTTTCGCTGTCAGAGGCTTTTAGAAACTTCTGTAGCTGTAAGGCTTTCCTGAAGAACTCTGGACCGATCCGGAGCTCTGTTCTCAGTTTCAGAGGCCTTCAGGAAAGCTTTGCTGGCTGCAGAAGAAATGGGCCGGCAAGGCAGTTGTTGTGGTGTGTGAGGCCTGTTCAGTTTGGTCACCTAGACCAAGGGCTCCCAAACCTGGTCACCTAGGGGTCCCAAACCCCATGGCCACAGCCCACTACCAGGCTGTGGCCTATTTGAAACCAGGCCAAGGGATAAATGGGCAAACATGCCCGTGTGAAGCTCCACTTGCGCATGTGGCAGGCACTTGGGCTCCCACAACTCCATTTGCGTGAACAAAGGGCACTTGCACTCACATGCAAAGCTTCACTTGCATAGAAGGACGGCACTTGCACTCATGTTCAAAAGTCCTGTCTGCTCAAGCAAGTGTAGCTTTGTGTGCGAGCCCAAGCTCCCTCCGCTCACGGGTGAAGCTCCATTTGTGCGAGTGTAGGGCTGGCGTGCTGCTTGAACAAATGGAACTGTGTGTACATGGGCGCCTGCCACTTACATTCCTCCTGCCCTCCGCCGTGCCAGGCCGCCAAACTAGAAAGGTTGGGGACTGCTGACCTACACTTTCTGAAAATACGCCCAGGTGGAAGGGGCAGTGAATTAGAAGTCCTTCATGGCAGCCTCCACTGTTTGGAACACTTCTCCCAGATGTACATTCAATAGCTATTCTGTAAAGAAACAATTCAGAACTTTTTCAGTGTGGTTTTGTCCACAGTGAATGGTACTGCCTATTATAATGAATGTACTTGAAGTTTTGTATTGTTGTTTATCATTTGTCTTTGAGTGCCTGCCATAGTCATTTGGGAATGGGGCAGGTTTTAAAAAAAGTAAGTATATATGTAGAAACTCTGTAAACAGATCCTATAAATTGGTTATTTTTTTCTTTAAATTGTTGGGTGGGGCAGGTCTCAATTGGACAACCTGTGAGCTTAAAGAAATGCTTATGCTGTTTGCGTATTCTAAATAGAGGCTTCATATGTTTGTTTTATGAATACATTCATCCTTTCCCCACCTAAATTCCAAAGGATTACATTATCATATCTTTTATTTAATTTGCAGACACCAGAAACCCTGCCTGGGCATACCAAAGCAAAGCACCATTACAGGGAAGACAATGAATGGCTTAAAGGTCAACAGATAGGCCTTGGAGCTTTTTCTTCTTGCTATCAAGCTCAAGATGTTGGCACTGGGACATTAATGGCGGTGAAACAGGTAAAAAAGATGTTCATGAATATTTTGAAAGCATTTGCTGAATTAATATTTGGAAAATAACATTAAGATGTGCAGAACAGGTACAAACATATATATATAGAGAGAGACAGGCATTTTATCATTAAACAATCATTTTTCCCTTGTGAAATTTCTTTTTAAAAATAATCATTCTAATGAAAAAATATAGCATAGTATAGTTTCTCCTTGGTCTTTTAATATCATGGATTGTATCTTTTCTTTTTGTTCAGGCGTTTAAATATTAAAAATTAGGCTAGAAACTATTAGCTGAAAGACCAGAAAATTTTGGATTTTGAGAAGAACTGAATAAAAGCCAACTTATTTCTGTCTTGTTTTACAAATTGTTGGTTTTTACTTCACTAATAGAACCATCTCATGAGATGCATTATGCCAGAATACAGACAGTCCTTGCTTAATGACTAGTTGTTTAATGGCTGTTTGAAGTTATGACCATTCAAAAAAAAAGTTACAGCCCATGCTCAAAATTAAGACTGCTGCTACACCCCCACCCCCACAATTATATAAATTGTATTTCATGAACTATTTGCTGCAAATTGGGGCGGGGGGACCAAAAGTAGGGTGTAGAATTGATTAATACTGTCATCTTTTTGGTCTGTTGGAAGCACTTGTTGAATTGAATATCACAATTTTTATGACTTTAAAATGGGATGCGTTGCATATTGGATGCACACATTGTTTCAATATCACAATATACAATTTTTATGACATTCACCAAGAAGTGGTTTAACTAGGTATTGTACATGGAATGTTTCTCTGTATGTAAAGACTTATTTGGAGTTCCTCTAGGGAAAGAAGTATATACAATTTATTTGAATTTTGTCACAATAAAATATTTATAATAGCAGCAAAAATAGCAGGTATTCAGTGTGTGGGTATATGTTTTCGTAGATTTTCACGGGTGTAGGTATGCTGGTCTTGTTGTATTTGGCTCTTTTCCCGTGTAAGATTGAGAGTATCTTGGCGGCGTTTCGATGAGGTCCCACTCGCCATCTCCAGGCTGGTGCCTTCTGCTTCGTGCTTGTGCGAGAAAAGCATGATCGTCTTTCTATAAATATTGGTGGGGGTGTGTGGAGTGCTGGCTTTGTTGCTGTAAGTGGGTTGGTTGGCTATGTTGTTACATCTTGATTAGTTGATGGAGTTGATGTATGCAGATTAGTTGGCTGTTTCATAACATCCTGTGTGGCTGAGGTACTAGCTGTGTGCCCATTAGTCTTTTGTGTTGTAGTGACCTGGGTAATGGGCTGTGTGATGACATCCTGAGCTCTAGTGTAGTGATATCCTGAGTCTTGTGCTGCAACATCCTGGGAGGTTGGCTGAACACATCTCAACAGCCTACACCCCAAAATACAATTTACTATAGAAATAGAAGCTAACAACCAACTTCCCTTTCTGGACGTCCTAATCTACAAAAAACCCAATGGCTCTCTAGGACACATCATCTACCAGAAAAAAACACACACCAACCGCTACTTAAACGCACAATCCCATCACCACCCTGCACGGATCAATTCCATAGCCAAGACCCTCATCTCCAGAACCAAACGCCTAGCCGACAAAGACACCACCTGAAAACTGAATTACACACTCTCACAAACGTATTAATTTCCAACGGATTCCAAAGAAACACAATTACCAACCTAATCCAAAAGGAGACACCCCACAAGAACCAAGAGACAGAACAGGACAACGGCATCGCCCTGGTACCTTACATCAAAGGCACCACAGATAAAATCAGCAAAATTCTCCAAAAACACAATATCAAGACAGCCTTCGGCACTGACCAAAAAATAGCCAACATCTTAAAAAAACCCAAAGACAAGATCCAGCTAGAAAACCAAGGAGTCTATGAAATAGCATGCAAAATCTGCTCAGCCACATACATTGGAAAAACTAATAGGAGAATAAATGCATGCATCACAGAACACAAGAACGCAGTCAGAAAAGAAGAAAAAACTTCCTCCTTTTTTTTTTTTTTTTTTTTTTTTTTTCAAAATATTTTATTCAATTTTCACATTCCATTTGCAATCATTTATATACAGGGTATTTACTATAAGAAAAGAAAAAAAAGAAAAAAAAAGAAAAAGGGAAAACGAACAAGTAAAAAGGAAACACAACTCATCATTCACAACCCCACCTAACCCTTGCATCCTCCATACACCCCATCTACCCCCTCCAACTTTCCTTTCTCCCTCTAACACTCCCCTCCTACTTCCCTTTCCCCTCAAACCTTCCTTCTCCCCTTACTCCCCAGACACCCTCCTTACATTCCCCTTACTCCTTACATTCCCCTTACTCCTTCCTTACTCCTCCCTCTTCCTTCCCTCTACCTCCCTCCTTGGTGTATGCCTTTATTCGAGTGTTGTTTGATCTGATAAAAGTAAAATGAACCAAGGAAAAAATAATAATAATAATTAAAAAAAAAGAACCACCGTATATAAATACATTCTTGTTCTTGTTAAAATAGCAATAGCAGTAGACTTAAAACTATGTTAACACCCCCCCACCCCACCCCCCACAATCCCCATCCCTAATCCTCCCGACTTCCCAGGGCCCACACCTGGCACTACCTTCTATCTAAAATATCTTGTATACATATGGATTAAAAAATAAAAGTAATATATCAAAAAAAAAAAAAAAAGAAAAGCAGAGAAAGAAAAAAAAAAAAGGAAAAAAAAAAGGGAAAAGAGAAAAGAGAAAAAAGAAAAAAAAAGAAACCACTCTTTGTGTTGATCTCAGCCCCCCATCTTTATCTATGCTTAAATAGTATAAATCATTCTATCTATGTTTTATTCTCATCTCTTACTTCTTTGCTATTTACCCCGACCTTCTGTAGGCTCTCCCGTTCCCTTCCTAAACCTCATGATCCCTTCCAATAAGATTTAAGCAGCGTGGATCATGCCATATATTCAAATATAACTTTACAGACAAGTAATCAAACTTTCCCTTCTAGTAAAATTTAAACAACGTAAATGATCTTTCTTTACCCCTTTTTCAAACAATAATTCAAAATAATCTAACCAGATTTCCCCTTCTTAGTAAGGTTAAGCAGCGTAGATCAGATATTACCTTACACAGGAATCAATTTCTATCTTAAGATAATTCCAACCGACTTCCCCTTCTAATAGGATTTAAATAACTTAGTTCATTCCACATGTATTTTACCCTCATCCCCCACTTGTCTGATATTTACCACTATCAAATTTATACTACCATTTGTTTAAGATATAACTCAGAGCGATTTGTAGCATGAATCATTCCACATATTCCAATAATACTTTCAGCAAGAGTCAGTTAACCTTCTATTTTAAGGTAGTCGCTTCTAACAAAGTTTAAACAACATAAATCATTCCACATTCTTTTTACAGTTATCTTAAGATAATCCCAAGCGGCTTCCTGTTCTAATAAGCTTTAAACAACGTAAATTTTGCCCTCTTCCCTTGCTTGTCTGGTATTTACCTCAAAGAACGTAGTTCATTTCACATGCATTTTACCCTCATCTCTTGCTTGTCTAATATTTACCACTATCAAATTTATACTAGCGTTTATTTGAAAAATAACTCAGAACTATTACAACCAACTTTCCCTTCAAATAAAAGTTAAATAGCATGGATCATATTCAAATAATACTTTCGGCAAGAGTCAGTTAACCTTCTATTTTAAAATAGTCCCATCTAACAAAGTTTAAACAACATAAATCATTCCGCATTCTTTTAACCACTATCAAATTTATGCTAACGTTACTTTAGAATCTAGCTCAAAGTAGTTTCACCCAGCTTTCCCTTCTGATAAAAATTAGTCCACTTTTTCTACCGGAGAGAGGTCTCAAACCCCCATTCAGTCCTCAACTTTAGGAAGTCTTTTGAAGTATCTAAATTCTCGATCTGCGTTCTTCTGCCTCTCCGAGGGAGGAGGGGCTACCCCCTCCATCTTGCAGCCGCATGGCCAGCCGTTTGCTTTCTCCTTCCGCTTGTCTCTCCTCTCTTCCAAGCGCGTCAGGAAGTCCCGCCTTCAGAATCCTACAATAGAAATCTTGAGCCTCCGAAACAGAATTAAGACGAAATCTTTGATTCTCAAATGTAACCGTGATGCCGGCAGGGGCCTCCCATCTGTATCGAATCTGTTGACTCCTAAGCTCTTTAGTTAAAAAAGTGTAGTCCCTTCTTGCTTTCAACATCTGGAAAGGTATATCTTTGAAGACAATCACGTCCTGGTCATCAACTCGGAGACTGTTATTATGAAACTTTTGCACAATCGCGTTTCTAGATTCTTTTGTAGAGAAATGTATAATTATGTCCCTCGGGAGCTGTCGCTGTTCCTCTATCAATGAGTTCTGGCGATAGATTTTCCGAATCTGCCCATCAAAGTTAAATCCCGGGCTTCCCAGCGCATGGCTGAAGGCTTCAGCAAAGGTCTGTTTCAAATTCTCTTGCTCCTTTTCACGGAATCCTCTGACTCTTATTGAAAATGCCTTCCTATCAAAATTTAGCATCATAAGCTGTTCTTCGTTATTTTTAATTTTTTCTTGTAAAATTTGAATATTGGTGGTCAAGTTAAAATTAGCCTTCTCCAGACTTTCCAATTTGTTCTCTATTTCAGCAGAGTAATCTGACAGGGCAGACACGGCTGCAAACGTATTCACCTTCATTTGATTAACTTTAGATTTTAGATCATCATAAAGTTGCAATACAAATTCCTTAATTTCTTGCTTAAAGGTATTAAGTATTTTAAAGAGATATTCCTGTGTTAAAACTTCTCCAGTAGAGGGCGTAGGAGACAAAGGCTGTGTTTCCAAAAAAGATTCTTTAAATTCTTTAGACACATTTGTAGCAAGACGCTTCTTTGATCTGGGTGCCATAATAAATAAACAAGTAAGCAGCGCTTCGCTCCCCTCTATTTCCAAAGAAAAAGAGTTTATTTTGTTAAGGAGCGGTCTGCAGGAAGATAAACCCGGCTAAGTACATCCAGTAATCATC